>NW_008650928.1:135598-139277 GCF_000695815.1 Acanthisitta chloris | reverse complement strand
TTCCCTTGTGTGCTAGTTCTTGGCTGACAGTCATCCTTGACATTGATTGTCAGGTTGATTTATATTAACAGGATCAAAGGAATAGTTTTCCTAGGCTGTTCCCTGTGGGAAATGTCACTGATTTCTGTAACAACACTGCTATCATTTTTAGGAGCTGCTTTCACCAGGCCTACAGCAAAGATGATAAATAACAATGACTGCACACTGTAATGTCAATGTTTCTTGACTGCAGGTCTTTGTCATCACAAAACTATGCCTGTGGAAAACCTTAGTGACTTCAGTGAGAACACCTTCAAGTAACTTTGTTGAATGTTGAGGATAAGGAAAAGGAAAGAGAGAGAGCAAGGAACAAACTTTGTCACATTTTGGGCTAGATTGATTACCTTGTCAATTACTCAAATGCCATTTCTAATGTCAAATATTGGAAATCGCATGCACCACTCATCACATCACTCTGCATCTAAGTGCTAAGCATAAATATTTGTTCATATACTGATCTCTCTAAAGAACCCCAGACAGTCACTACATGAACTTAATTTGAGAATGGAGAGACAAATGTGTCACCCATTGCTGGCTCCTTAATGTTCCTGAGAGGTAGATTAGACACCGCACAAACATTATTGCAAGTCCTTTGATCCTGATGGATCAAACAGACCATAAATCATCAGTTGGGTGCAGTGGTAGACACATATTCCATGTCTAGTATAAGTGATATCTGATGTGCACAACCAGAGAGTGGTAGACACATATTCCATGTCTAGTAGAAGTGGTATCTGATGTGCACAACCAGAGGCATAAAATTTTTGTTAATATTGGATATTTTCCTCAGCAATATGCAGTCATGAAGTCATCGTAAGGACAATAGAAAATGCATACAAAAATGAACTCCTAGACTCGAGAAAAACTACAGGCAACTAACAACAGGAATTTCAACCAACAGAAAAATTGCAGCCCTGGGTAAAGATTTATTTAAGACTCTAAAAAATAAAGCCATAGGATAGTTTTTATATTTCCATGAAGATATATTGCCTTTGTTTTTAATGGAATTGATCTAAAAATTATGTACCTTTACCCTCAGACCATTGCAACTCTAACGACTCTATTGGTAATTGGTTTATTTTTTATTACTTATTTTGTTAACATATAGTGATGATGCTTTGTTTTTCATTGTGCTGTGAGGTGCAACACAAACGTGCAGGAAATCTGTTTGAAGTACTCTTGTGTAATCAGTGCACAGAGGACAAGGGGCCCAGAGGAAGGGGCAGAATTTCAAGGTGTTCTGTTCTACCTAACCTCTGGTCCCAGTGCCAAGGGGCCCAGAGGAAGGGGCAGAATTTTAAGGTGTTCTATTCTACCTAACCTCTGGTCCCATTGCTCTCAGTGGGGAAGTCCAACTGGTCCAGGGGAGCTGGGGCTGTGGCACAGCTGCCAGGCATGCAAGTAGTATTTTGAAGGCAGCATGAGGCAAGGCTGTAGAGCCAGGCAAGCACAGACTGTCCTAGGAGACTGGGACTTTTGCCACTCCATGAGTGGCAAAGCTACCCAGAATGGCTGGGCTGTGGTCCCAGCAGCATCTGCTGCTCATGCCTGTAGTATCACCAGCCCAGGGGCACCAAACTGTTGGTAAGACTCCACTGACTAGTGGAGATGACTGGTGTTCTTGAAGAAGAGCCAAAGTATCCAGGAGTTTTTGGCATAAAATGGGGATACATGACATAAGGCACGTGGGACACCCATATCCTCGTGAAGAAAGCATTAAGGGCCAGGCAGGGATGCCTCAAGGCCCGTATTTTGGCAACTAAATTGTGCCCTGTGTATTAGGATACAGATTTCAAGAACTACTAATCAGAGTACTGAATTTGGACAAGGAGCTGAAGGCAGAAATTATGTCCTGTTACAGGCCAGCTGACCCTCTGGGTCTCTACCTGCATAGGAATATGTGAGCAGGGAGGAGAAATGGTCTTAGAAAAATACAAAGAAAAATACAAAGAAAAATACAAAGAAAACATGCACAATGAGGATCTTTTAAAACTACAATAGCATACTCATGCTTGCAATAACTAGAGTCCTCCCTGGCAGATATCTATTGACATGATTTAATAACTAGGCACAAAAAGATACCATGGTGATTAAGTGGAAACATTAAGATTCTCCCTGGCAGATATCTATTGACATGATGTAATAACTAGGTACAAAAAAATACCATGGTGATTAAGTGAAAACATTAAGATCGAGTCCCACTGCTCATGTCTGTAAATCTTTGTTCATTTACAGGCTTCTGCCTTCTCTAACATTTCCTGTATCAGAAGATTTTTGGACATTATTAGACCTTTCAGTGAGAGAAACAGCATAGCCAAGGAGCAACAGATAAATGTTATCAACCAACAGAAGCTTTTCCAGTAGCTGAAGTAGACTGGACTATCCCCAGAAGAGCACAGTGGGGCACACAGAAATGCTTCAGAGCTCTCATCTTCAGCTGTGCATAATGGCATGTGCCAGGCCTCTTGTTTTCCTCCCTCTTTATTTTCCCCTTTAGCTATTTTGCAGAGCTGGTGGGTTGACCTCACACTTACTAATCACTTATTACAGAGATTGACCTTTTTTCATCAGTTACTATCACCTTCAGACATGCCAGCATTAGTACACATGCCAAAAAATTTCTCTTGAAAGTTTGCTAAAGTAAGACATCTAAGTGAAAGGTTCTGGGAATGTGATTAAATATCCATGTCTTTGCCTAAGAATCCATGTAACAGTAAATCCAAAAAAAAGTTGGAGTGTGAGTAATGCCAGCTGGAAATGCACAGGAAATGTTCCGATTTCTGAATATATCTGTGTTATAAAATGGTTGACAATTCTGGTCACTTTTCCTAGTCACAGAATATGTATTTAAATTAATTTGTCATTTTGAGAAAACTATGTTGGACTGAGTCCTCAATGATAGTATCATCTGAAGAGTTTTGAAGAATTTCATCTAAATAATTTCAAACCAATATTTGGTATCCACATAGTGGGATTGGTGCATTAAACTGGTAAATGTCTAAATCAGACTGCAGACAGTTTGTGACTTGATGACTAAATGACAGTAGTTAATATGGTAATAAGCTGCCTTCTGATAATTCTTTACAATAAGTGGGAAAACATTCCTAATTTCTCCTCTGTAGTGTAACACTTACATTAGTCACAATTAATTACACAGTTTCTCCCATGAGTGTCAGATTTACATTAGTTATATAGTGAATTATTTCACTTCCCACCATGCAGGAGCTGAGGTGGTGTGCAACAGTTTTAACACCACCAGTAGAAAAAGGTACTCCAGTTTGTCTATAAAGTGTTTTTGTCTTAAGTAGCAGAGAGGTGCTGGTGTGTGGAGGGTGTATGGTTTGTGCTTCTCAAGGAAGACACACACTCTCATGGACCAGGTAGATGGGAACTGTGTGTGTGTACATCTTATCACTGTGCATATAGCCAGTACAGCAGCACCCCTCACGTGCATTGGCATGCAGATTCTGTTACAGAAAGGTCATACACCCTGTATCACAACAGGAGAGGAGGATGTCTTGTCCTCCAGAGAGATTTCCTCTGACTTTTCACAAGCAGTACTGTTTCCCATTTGAGACATGCAGAACAAAGTACAGCCTTTGTTTCAAAGTCATAAAGTTAGGAAGCAAAGAGAAAATAC
>NW_008650928.1:118594-135535 GCF_000695815.1 Acanthisitta chloris | reverse complement strand
AAAGAAGATATCCACCTGGAATCCTTCTGCGTATGAACTGGATTAGGAAGAGGTCTCTATTGTGTATTTCATTTCCAGCATGCAGTGATAGTTTCCATTTGAAAGACACAGTACACAGAGAAGCAATACCTTTAGGTATTACACATATTCTTTCAATACCCCAAGGCTGCTATGCAGTCAAGCCAGCCTTGCAGCTGGTCTCCAATCCACAGGGACTTCCTCTGGGCTTTCAAAAATTGCATATCAATGGCAGTACTTACGTAGCTTTTTCTTTAATGTTCTGGCATTAGCTATGCAGCAGTCATTTGTCCCCAAAACAAGGTAAGAAAGATGAAAACTGAAATCTTTTACTAAACTATACAGGCCCTGGGTCTGTTTTCCAGCTGTCATCAGGCCATGTGAACAATATTCAACCTGGCAAACAAGTACCCAGGCTAGATAATAGCAGCAGCTCATCCTTCATTTACATTTTTGTACAGGTTCCCCTTCAGTTGAAAGTCCAAGAACTTTCTTAGGCATTAACTAATAGGATACCTACAGCAGGATCCCCAAATCCGTTCCTGCTATGGTCTTCAGAAATTGGTTATAGATAGATCTTCACATTGCAAATTGTATGTTGGGGAAGGAGCATGGAAATAGAGTTTTGGTACAGAATAAGGAAGTAAGGATATGGCATTGGGGGGGTTCAGGACTCAGCTACTACCAAAATGGGATGGACAGAACATTTTCTTTGGAAAGGCTGCCTGTTTTGGGGAACCTAACCTAGGTGTTGCACCAACCCTCATCCCAAATCCTCTCATCCTTAACATGACTTAATATGTTTGGGTTTTTCTCTTTTCATCCTCTGCTCTTCCAAAATATAAGCTAACTCATGTAAGGCAAGGACTGTGCTCTCAGTTGCAGCCATCTAACACTGTCTGGAATAATACATCTGAGCAAGATGTGCAGCAAGGTTTATGCAGCTTCTCTTTCAAAGCTTCTCTTCCCTTTCCATCATGGGATAAAGAATAATGTTTTCAAATTAATATGCCCAGCCTTGTTCAAGCTATTGCACTGTGGAAATGCCCACTGGCTTCACCTCACATTTTTTGATATGAGCACAGCAGTGAACTGAGCTCAAACATCCAAGTGTCAATGAACCAGTGGGATTCAGAAGTTTTCTGTTTCTTCTCCACTTCCTTCTTCCCATCCTGTCCTTCATTATATTACCTGGAGTTGACATGAGATGCTGCAGCTTCTACATTGTATGTCTTATTTGCATCCATGTGGCTACTTGTACATCACAGGCTGGAGTCAGTGTCTGCCCAATATCCAATCTGTTTTTATAAGGCAGAAATAAAGTATTGTTTTCAAGAAACCTAGGAACTGAAAAATCACTGGACCCTAAACAAGGACCAGGACTTTTCCTGACTTTGAAACCTAGGAACTGAAAAATCACTGGATCTTAAACAAGGACCAGGACGTTTCCTGACTTCAATTTGTAAGAAGAGTCTGTGGCTACTTCTGATTTTATTTTTTAGTTACAGATCTGAACATACTGGACTGCTATTCATATATATACAGGATTTTGCCATAATCAGTTTGTTATTATCTCTCCCACATTAATACAGATGGGGAGATATACAGGATTTTGCCATAATCAGTTTATTATTATCTCTCCCACATTAACACAGATGGGGAAGGAGAATAATGGGGAATAATGGAATGCATGTCAAAATCTAGCTTTGATATAAAGTCCCAATGAGCCTAGAATAATGGAATGCATGTCAAAATCTAGCCTTGATATGAAGTCCCAATGAGCCTACTGCAGCACACACAGATCTATCACATATGTGGCATGGATTAGGTTTAGATAGTGTTGATAGTAACAATACCATACAGCTATGGGGTTTAGGAAGTCCTGCAAAGCCAGAGTGATGCTTGGTGCTGGAAGGGAAGAATGGCTGATGAGCAGCTTAGCAGCAGATGTGGACACTTAGAGATCTTGTGACTGAGTCGTCTTTGGATGATTTCAATGTGTCCTGTTTAAACAAAACCAAGTCTAAATATAAATCTGAAATCTGTCTCAGCCTGCCTTCTAAATATAAATCTGAAATCTGTCTCATCCTAAAATAATGTTTCTATTATGAACCACAGGAGACTAACCCCCTGGCCTGCCCTAATGGGCTAAACAATGTTGAACAATCAGAATTAGTTTTCTGTGTATATTTTCTTGATATATGCCTTTGACCACATCCTTCACCTATAGACCCTAATCTGGCTAAGTATCATGTTATATAATCCTTTCCCCCCATTTTCTAATCTTCTACCATTATTGTTTGGTTTTACCTATGAGACTCAAACCCAACACTATTCTGTCTGTTATATTGCCAAAAATTTCAGGAGTCGCTAAGGAAGCTGTTCTTCAAGCCCTTTTATCCTGAATACTGACCTAAATCCCCCAATAATCAAGACATATTTCCCATGCCTGGTAACAGCAGTACTAGTTTCAAATGTACTCATAAAAAAAGTAGTGCTATAATCTCCATGGACTGAAATGAGAAACACAGCCATAAATCATTGAAGGCTCCGTGCTCAGGATCTTTGAAACACTATCACAAAAAAAGAAAAGCTGACATCATAGGTCAACCAGCCTTCCAGAACTTAGCCAAATAAATACCCAAATCACTTTCTCAGACTTGTTGAAGGTCTTTTCAAAAGCCTCAACACAGTCAGACTTACAATAGGTCTCTGGATACCCTGGGTAAAGTCCTAATAAGGTCTTTTCAAAAGCCTCAACACAGTTGGACTTACAGTAGGTCTCTGGATACTCTGGGTAAAGTCCTAAAGAGTCTTTAGACTCCAGTTAGAGTTAGGACAGAGGGTGAAAGAGATCAAATAGGTTAGTTGACAAGGTCCCACAGTTAGACTTAGGGTAGATTTTATTTGGGCTTATATAGCCTTTGTGTACTGTGAGGGACTCAGCACACAATAAACCACCTTGCTTTTTAACCTCACTTGTAGTAAGCCTATATATAATATATCTCAGTGAATGCTCTAGGGACCCCGTACAACAAGAAAAATGAATTCTAATTTTTTTTTTCAAATATTAAATCTTTAAAAGTATAATGTAATGAATCCATTAGCTGCAGAAGTATTCCTACACCAGTTGATCCTTCTGCAGTTGATCTTCATTTTATCCAAGTGGCTGCTATCAGTCTCTGGATGTTTATTCATCTCACTGTCATCCACATTTAGCACCCAACTTTGAAATTTCATGCTTCCCATACTGACAGCAACCCTTCTGGCAAGCCTTCACCCTAAACCAAACTCTTACCACCTTTACACTGTGGCATTTTTGCTTGCCAATATCTGCTATGCCAGGTAATGGTAGTAAATCTTGCTCCTTTACCCTTGCTTTCCCAAAACTTAACAACATCTTGCAATAGTTTCCTTTGAAGTCATTTACCCTGAAAGAATCACACTATGTTTGAACACTTCTCTTGGAAGCAAGCTACAAACTGTATTCTTCAATTTCTGCTGTCCTAAAACTTTGCTTTTAAAGCTAAATCTAACCTCTGAGTCTAGCAATCCTTGCAAAAAAAAAAAAAAAAAGCAATATTATATAATACAATTTTATTACAGACATTCTAATGGACAGTGTAGAGTCCAGAAATAACCCTACATCTTCTGCCCTTGCCATTACAAAATCTTCCTCTATTCCCAACTTTATATGTAAAGACACAAGTCTGACCATTCATTAAACTAACCTAACACAAACCTCTTTTCATCTGTCACTGGAAAACCCAATGACAAATCTGGCAGCTCAGCCCTTTTATCACTACATGTGCTCTTAAATGCATTATCTGACCTGGTCTTTAATACTCCAGTGACTCCTGTTAACACCATTGAACTCACCCACATTGCACCTCATCCTAGCTTTACTAACCTTCCACTTGCCATGCTAATCCAGCTGCAAACCTACCTTTTAAGTTTCTGTAGCACAGAACCTAATCTAGTCCCAAATCAAAATCTATATTTCATATTAGAGAGTAGTGACAGCCATCTCTGTAAAACTAAGTAATTCTTTCACAATGGCATGACCTGGCAACAAGTCTCCTTCTTCAGACTTTTATTGCCCAGGAGCTGTGGGGATGCTGATACAGCCCCAGCTCCAGTCTTAGCCATAGCACATCTTGGAATCAAACATAAATTGCTTGCATCTGTCATTGCCTGCCATTGCCTTAGCTTTGCAGGCCTCTCAAAATCTGTCAATAAGTTTTCTGGCCCTGTTTCCCCTAATGCTAAACTAATCTAAACTCTAATTCGAATGCCATCTGACTCGAGCATTGGGTATGACTTCTGCACCAGATATTTAAATGTAAGTAATTTGTTGTTCCTGGAAATAATGCCTTCCAAACATACTAAGCTTCTGATGACTGATCAACAAATTTATGCCATCACTTCATGTCAACTTAAACTCTAGTTCTGACACCTGTTACTGCCTTATCTCCAACCCCTTCCTAAGGTTGAGCACATAATTTAGGCTGTTGGCAGCAGCTCTTTTAGTAGACCTGCAGTCCGTAGAGAGTCTCGGATCAGTATTACTTTTCCACCTTTTCTAGCCATCATCCTCATCCTATCCTCAACCTTTGTTTGTCATAAAAATGGTGCAGACCCCCTGGACTGGTCACAGGCCAGAAGCTATTCACCGTTTTCAACAATATGTCTGTCAATTCTAACAATGAGCTGGACTCTTCCACCTGTGATGTCCAAGCCCCAACCAGTGCTAGTACCAATAGCATGGTCCTTTGGTCCTTCCTAGTTCTGTGGGACTATAAAGAAAACATTGGCCATTCTAAATGCAATTCAGGTGTCATCAGTTCCTTACTTAGTAGTGGGTAGCAGGTAGTGCAATAGCTAAAATTTAGGATCCAGCAATATTGTAGGTGATCCAGACACCTGCCATCAGTTGAGAGAGCTGATATCCCTCTAGTGACACCAAAACCCTTCATAGTTAAGGTAAGTATGTACATATGCCCAGGTCACCATCTGTGACCAGCAGGTTCTCAGGATCCAGAAAAGGTGAAAGGGGAGTGACTATCTGAGGATAATCTGCATTAGTAATGATCTCTCACATAATGCCCTAGTGGCATCAGGATTTTTCCAGCCATGCGATACCATGATCAAGGTCATCCTTAACCAAAGTATGCTCAGGTCCCAAACCCAGATCAGTCTACAGGCTTTGGACTTTTGGGACAGTGGGCATTCTTTGCATGAACGTGAGCCATCAGGCACTCAGGGCTGTAAAGTGGGCAGACAGATGACTCTGTGTGTGTGTGTACATTCATGAAACACAGTGGTTAAAGGGGAGTATTTGGGCTGGTTTAGAAAGCTGCCTGGGGCATAGATGTCTAAATTCTTTCTAAGCCTCACTGTAGGTGGAAATTTTGTTAAGCAAATCTTACCCACTGTGCCGAAAGTTATGTCTCTCATCCACACTAGAAAAAAAAGTTCATTCACTTCTTGTCAGTGCTCCAATGTCTTGTCCCAGTGGTTCTGATTTACCTCCGCCATAGCTGACACATGTTTTCACCTTTCCTTCCCTGGAACTGCAGAAGCTTTGTTGCCATATGCCAGGTGTCAATGTGCATCACCCCCATCCTGAGGAGGATATGTATTTCTGTTGGCAGTGTAAAGAATTGACATTGGCCACAAGTGATCTATGTGTCATGACTTTGGCATGTCACCTGTCAGATGAAGTTCCTTAATGAAGTCCATTCATTCTTGCCAGATGGGCCACTGATGCAGACATCAGAGTCTTGCACAGAGGTAGCTTGATGTTCAAGATCAATGATCACCTGGGAGAAAGGGGATTTTTATTATCTGAGAAAGGAGAAAGCAGCCAAGTCCTGTTCTTCCTGAAGTCTGTGGCTGTCAGCAATGACCCTGAAGTCTGGACTGAAACCAGTGTTATTACCTTTGAAAAAAATAAATAAAAAATAAATAAAATGTGCCATTCAATCAGTTTTAGAAAACTCTGAAACTCAAGAAATCAAAACAGTGCTGTGGAAGTGATTTTGGTCTTCACAACAGCAGGTAGCTTCTGTTGAATGATGGAGATATTTGCCAGGGTGAAGTGGGTTATTTTTATCATAACTTTGTTTCCATTAGAGCATTCCCTGCTGGCTTGGAGGATTACATCTATTTTGGCTTGGAGGATTACACCAATTTGTTTTGCTACAAATTCGATAAAAATAAAAGCTAAAATGGCAATTAAATCCAAGAAAGCCCAGCTGGAGAGCATGCAAAATTTCTCTTTTCTAATTAAAGTCTGTGCAAACCACAGCTTTACAGAGGCATTGGGGAGGGAGGGAATAAAAGCAGCATGTTCCCAGTAACATATTTAGTGTAGCTACCTTTCAGGCCAAACAAATTACCACAGAATGTTAACTCAGAGCTTAACAAGCAGCAAGGTCTGCAGGGTCTCCCTCATTTTGGGAAGAGGAGGACAAAAGTGAGGCTGAGTATGTAGAGGGTATATGCTGTTGAGTGTGAAAACTTTGCCATGTTTCCTGAAGACCAGTGAATTTAGTATGAGCTGAATTCAATGGGCTTTGAATGATATCTATAATGTGATTAAGAAGGTACAGTATATGCCAGTTAATGTCTCCCTCTTTAGTCTGGGCAGTGGCAACTGGCAGATAGAACCACTGTTTGGAGCCAACATGCATGAAAGTGGGTGACTGAATAGTAAATAAACCCAGTGGCTTTCATCAAACACACCATGACAGGCTGTTACCTTCATCTTCTCATGTTGCTTCCCCTGCAGCCAGTGAGGAAAGCTGCCAGCACTCTTAAGAAGCCAAACAAATAAATAAAAACTCCAACAACTACAGCAAAACCAAAGAAATCTCACAACATAAGAGACTAAAATACAGATAGGCACAACAGTGAAACGAGAAGAGGAAAGAAAATTAGTTGCATGGGAAAAGTCCAATGAATTATATAGATTAAACTTTGCACAGCTGCAAATTGAATGTGGCAGAAGAAAGATCAGAGGAGGATACAGGATCTATATTCTTGTAGAACTTGTTGCAATCCTGAGTCTATGAACAAAAGAAGCCACAGGCTGTCCTTCCATATCAGTACTTTATGGTGGATATGGATGCACCAGTGAACGATGCTGGATTGCCTTCTCTTAAACTCAAATTCACCTCTTTTGGCATCATAGCACAGCATCTTCACAGTTAACTGTCACCAGTCTTACATGGTAAGATGACATGATGACACTATTATTAATGGTAGGCTCTACTGCTAAAACCACTGTCCATTTTTAGCAGACAGGCAGAATGAGATGCACTTTCCATATGGTCATTGCATGTCATATATCCTGTGCCAGACTGGAGCTGCAAGTCATGAAATGATTGTAGAATGCCTGTCTGTGATGCTGCTGCCCTTTGAACAGTTAGAATTTTCTATCAGTGAAATGAATGGATCCACCCCACATCAGCCCTATGGACTGCAGAAGTTTTCACCTCAGTCAGGGCGTTACTTTGCACCTGTAATTTTACAACAAAAATGTTCCAGACAGACTGCAAATAACACTTTCCCACTGGAAATATTACATCTTAATAGCTCCTGAAAATGAGGATTTGGGCCTCTGAAAGAAGAATTAAGCACACATATTCATTCTGACATGGACTATTCAGCTGCATGCACCAACACCGCAATGCCTGACCACTCCCAGCTGGAGATCAGGGAGCCAAAGTGATGCCTGCTGTAGGAGGGCACAGCAATGAATGGCATGGGCTTGTCTCTCAGGCATGTCCTCTCCACTGAACATGCAGCTCTGCTGGGGAATGCAACCCAGACAGCCACAGGAGAACCCCCTAAACTGGTAGAGGTAAAGCTGTCTCTCAGAACAAGGTTATTTAAGCTGACATAAATACTCTTCTGCCAGCATAATTAGATATACACTGTGGGTTTTGCTGGCATGGCTGCCATGATGGGGAGAAGAAAGGGTTTTTTTCCTACTGTTTCCATTGAGCTGTTGTCAAATTTCACAGTGAAGGATATTTAGGGTAGCAAGATTACACTCTGCCTGAGAGAGCCTCAAAAAGGAATGCCTCAGGCATTATATTGGGATTGATGCTGATTAGCTAATCGAGACAAAAATTGTAATGAACTCTGTGAGCTCCAATAGACTGCACTTGCTGCTTGTCCTTCTCTAATGATGTTCTGGCACAAACCACCTCTCCTCAATCCAATATGCTGGTCTATGCATAATTCCAGTAGTTAACCTTGACGGTCTAAGGAATATGGCTTTAGATTTGATATTGTGTTCATTTCTATCCTTTGCTGTCAAAAAATATTAAATCTTCCCTCAGACATTTGTTTTGCATGGTAAAAGACAGATGGTTGTACTGGATCATTCCACAGCAGAGCAGATGTTGTAATCGAGGACACAAGAATTCTGCCAAATTAATTAGAGTCTTCCACTGATCTGGATAAAAAGAAGCTCACTGGTATTTCAAAGAGGTCTTGGTTCTAATTTATGCTACCCTGCCAGTTTATCTCCTGTGAAATGTAGGTATTTTGGGGTGTTCTTCTAAGGCATTTTATCAGATTACTTTGAAATAGAGTAGAAAGTTGGTAGGCCGATATCAACTCTTTAACACACTATCCTAAAATGTATACAGAAAAATAATATTAAACTAGTAGGGTAGAAAGTCCTATGACATATATATTTCCATATGCAATATATTTTTATATCTTGGGGAACAAAATTTCTTTGTGTCTAGTATTTTAGTTTTCTTTGTCAGCTAAATTTTCTATACACAAATCCATGAAATATAAAATATATTCATTTTTTTCAGAATTTAACTATCTATTTCATAAGGCCCATAAGTAACACTCAGGGTTTGCATATCTTTTTTTGCCTCATCCAGAACCTCTTGATATAGGGGAAGCATGTGAAGAACATAGAAATTTTTTAAAAAGAAGTTTTTGTATACAATCAGTTAGGTATTGACAAGTACAGTATTGCTGAGCTTCATCCTATAAAGTAGTGTTCCTCTTTGTGAACCATATTTCTCTTTGGTGCAACACCAGAACAAATCTCTCAGCAAAGCATCACTATCCTCAGGAAGATTCCAACAGAGTTTGAAAAAAAATTGGTTCTAGAAATATAACTCTTAAATAAGAAACTCACTGAGAAAGAGAAAGGGTCCCTATGGCTTTCCTAATTAGCTCCTTGCACTGTTAAACTGGATCTCTGCACACAGGTAAGTCTAAAAATGCATCTATTATGGCAAACAGAAGGACTTCATTGCACAATTGGACTTGCATGTCATCTTTCATGGGCTTTTTTCTCTCCCTTAAGACTTAGACACCTATTTTGATTGCTATAGAGGAAAAGACCTTTTCCAGTACTGTTTAAATCTTTAATGCTAGAGTAGATAAATAATCTTGGTTATTCTATAAAACACTTTTCCCTTACCATATTATTCTAAAATGCTAGAAAGCAATAAGTAAAAAGCCCATGTCCGACATTTTTTCATACCAGATCACTGTTCTTTCCATTTAAATACTGAAACTAATGGGCTACATCTTCAAGTGCTACAATGCTGTGCAGCCCCATTAATTTTCGTAGAAAGATGTCTATTCATACAAACTAGAATCTGACACATTGATTCTTCGTAATGCTGCATAACAATTTGTCTGTTATCATGGCAGCTAGTGGTTATGTAGTTTCAGAAGCTGTGGCATCAAAGACATGCCTAGAATACAGAAAAGCTAATACTTTAAGTGTTGCTAAAACTTACAAACTTTAGCAAGTTTTATGATGCTGTATCTTATTAGCTTTTATTGTTTATTCAGTATGCGTGTCCTATCTGATTCTCTTGGGAAGTTAACAACAGTCAGAGATTTCTTGAGAAATTATATTATTTAGCAAAACCCCTATCCTTTCCCCTGAATACGACTGAACTAAGCAGGGACAGTTTCCTTGCTCCTCAGATCTGAGTCAGCCTTCACAGCTAATGCCCAAAGGAGCTCTGGTATGCCATCCACTTTGGGTCCTCTCCCAGTTCTTTGCCCAGACTCTCTCAGTAACCCCTCTGCAGTCCCCAAGATTTTGCAGCTAGTACTTGAAAAGTTTCCTGTCCTTCTGTCCAAGACAGTTTGTGCTCAGCATCTTGTGGCTGCAGTACTCTTCTTCAGTTCAGACTCCAAAAGGAAAAAAAAAATATCTTAATTTCTTCTTGATTCAGTCAGAAGGAAAGTTCCCTCTTCCACCAGCTTATGTCTAATTCCTGTTGTAGCCCAGGGATCACAGCATATTAGCTGTCTACTGCTAAAGCTTTCAGGATCACAGTGCTGGTTTCCTTGAGAAACCACTTATCCATGGTAGATTCTATTTCTCTGCCCACACTTTGGCCATCTATCTAGATGCACCACATCACATTATTTATCAAATAACACAGATACCTCATCTGGCTTCAGATTTGGAGTTTGCTCGCAACTGTAAGCATTGGGCAAACTGGACTCTGAATCCACAGCTCCTTCATATTCTCCTGACATACCAGCGACCAGTTATGATTTGGTGCTAAACAGAACTAGTGATGAAATTATTCTCCTCTCCACCCTCTGGTAAAAAGCCCATGTGCCAGCCACTGGCCAGGCTGCTGCTGCACATGCACTAGAAGTTCCAGCATCTTCTGTGTTAACACTGCCAGTTTCCACAGCCTCAGGGAAGATGTCCCTTCAGAATTACCTCCAGCTTGAAGGAAGAGGACCAGAATTGAAAATTACAGAGGTGTATTTGTGTCTTTCTGAGAAAATAAGTCTGAGTTTAGTTTCTGTGCTATTCTGCAGGTTATTCCTGAGATCAGCATGTAGTCCAATACAGGTTATTTCAGGATAACAATTTCCCAGCTATTCATCGTGTGTCTTAGCCATTAAAGCAACCCTCTGGGAAGCTGATCAATCTCCTTGATAACTTTGCTGTGGTAACTCTTCAGGGGGAAGCCTGCTATGAAAACACTTAGCTCAACAAGGTTAGTTGCACTGTCCCACAGATCTTTTGACTGTATAATGGTTGGTGGATTGTAGCTTTTAATGCAAATTAACCCAGCAGAAAACTGAGCTGCTGAAGTTTGTCTAGAGATGGAAGACTCTGTAACTAAAAGTCTCCAGTACAGCAAGCAAACAACTCAGAGGGGAGGTTTGCTGGCCTAGGCAGGAAGCTGGTGGCAGGATAAAGTGATGCTGCTGAAGACATCTCAACCCAGCACCTCAGACAAATTAAAGGCATCCACATCACCAGTGAAAGGCAGTCATTCAGTAGGGCATCCACAAAGACAGCATTTTCTCTGAAAGATGCAGTATTAATCATGAAATGATAGTATGTAAATCAGTGGATTTTTTTTCATATATGGGCATGCAATGGTCCTTTTTAAACTCCTTTGCTGTAAAGTAACATGTTTCGAGTATGTAAATCAGTGGATTTTTTTTCACATATGGGCATGCAATGGTCCTTTTCAAACTCCTTTGCTGTAAAGTAACGTTTTCTTCCTTGACTTAGCTCTATTATGTGATTATTATACCTTCAAGGAAACTGGAAGCTTACACAGGCCTCCTAAAAATAGGAACTTGCTTTAAACATATATCGGAAAATATTAGCACAGCATGAAGGTTTCTTCCTTGCATACTTTCAATTGTAATCAGTATATCCTTCCTGGTACCATATTTTGGAGCAATATATTGCACTTTCATTTTTATAAAGGAAAATTGGCACTTAAGCACCAATGATTTAGAGTACTAATCCATTACCAGAATGCCATGGAACCAATAATGCCCTGGTGCCATGGCAAAATCCATCACTGGAGCATGCACACTGCCAAGGTGTTTCTACAAGGTTCCATAATAAACAGAGAGGATTTCTGCCTTCCAAAAGCAAACAAATTTTGTATTTTTCAAGAAAGCATGTGTTTTCCCTCCCAGAAATTATTAAAAAACTCTCAGGGAGATGCAGAACTTATATTACATTGCTATTTATTTTATGAGGTAATTGGAGGCTCATTTAAAAATGAGCTGTTCCAAAATCCAAATCTGGCATTAAAGGTAAACATAAATATCTGAAAAACCAAGTAATTAAAAATGCAGTGCAAAATGTCAGTTTCATATAGTGAAAGATGTGAGACGCTGTGTTCTCTTCCTATTTCTCTTACTTCATATATTATTATTCTCAGTTGAATGCCTGAGAACAGAGATACTTTCAACCCAGCAACGATCTTGTGCAGTGGGGATTGTTAGTTCTATTTTGATCTTTTTCACTTTCTAGGTCAGAGAAACTCTGGAAGATGCTTTAAAAAAAGATGCCCTAAAGACTGGATTGTGCTTTGTCTTGTTGTTCATTCTGGGTACCTTGATAAAACGGAAAAAATAGCCAGGTCCTGAATCCCAGCTTGGAGAGAAGCTTATTTACACTTCCATGTTGTGGCATATCCATGGCAGTGTCTCACACAGGAATCCCCCAGCCTGCTCCCAGCAAGATCACTGAGCACCAGAAGCCACTAGCCAGTGCAGTACAAGGCTTCCTTCTGGACAATTTGCTCTTCTTCAGTAAGCTGCTCCCACCATCCAAACCAGTCTGGGAATCTCCACATTGCATTTCATCCCTTACTAGTTTACACACCTGGCACATCTGTGTGCTTCCTCAGCTAGTGAGTCATGCTGTGTTGCATTCCCCACTTGGTTTTATGTTGGCTTTACACAGTTGCAATTCAATTGACTTCAGTGGCATCACGCCCGAGGCTAACAAGGGACAGAGGTAAAGGCATCTTTACCTCAAGATGAATGCAAATATGGATTCACAGCCTCCTAATAAAGCAGCTGTGGAAATGTCATAAATTAGGCTGACTATTCTTAAAGCACGTTTATAAAAAATGCTGAGGTATCACTAAGTAGTGTTTGGTTCCTTTACTTTGTAATGAGAAAGATGCACCCACAGACATGTGCTGCTTCACTGGATAACTTCAATTAAATAGGGTATCCAGATGCTTCAGACCCCTATTACTGGCAGGTGATTTTGAAAACTGCTTAACTGAGTCTAGCCCTGAGCTCCTGGCAGGTCTG
This sequence comes from Acanthisitta chloris, assembly GCF_000695815.1. Taxonomy (NCBI): domain Eukaryota; kingdom Metazoa; phylum Chordata; class Aves; order Passeriformes; family Acanthisittidae; genus Acanthisitta; species Acanthisitta chloris. Next base: position 122,416 of record NW_008650928.1, on the reverse strand, counting down.
GGATAAAGGATGCCTTCTGGTACAAAGGTTTCTGTCTGCATGTGGGGTTTTCTGAGCTGGTGAAAGCCATGCCTGCTTTTCTGCTCTGTGCAAATCACAGAGCACTAAACTGTATGAGAACAGGAGCATGTGAATCCTCCAGGACTAATGAGCAGATACTAAAATCTAGTATGATAATGGTTTCCTGGGCATAGAGGATTACCTGTTCCTGTACAGCAGGAGAAAAAACAGATCCACCAGCCCAAGTTTATGCCTGTGAATGGGCTGGGCACTCTTCTGCTGGTCCCTGGTCCTGTCTGTCAGGATGGGTGGCTTCAGGCAAGGCAATGTGCCTTAGCATTGAGATGTGATGTGCATTTGCAATATGAAAAACAGCTCTGGGTCTCTGGGACTGAAAAGTTTATTTTGGTGAACATTGAACTGACATGTTATAGTTGGTTCCTACACAGAAGAAGCTCTCACTGAAGGTGAATGGAAGAGACACTGTGGAAGGCAAAGGTTAGGACAAGAGTGAGGAGTGGCTCTGTGGACGAGGACTCAGGTGACCTGAAATCCTGTCTGCATTTGCTAGTTCAAACACTGAGTTTTCTTCATATGACTCATCCAGACAGGAGATATTGCAGCACCAAACAGACACCAGTGGTTTGCCTCTTTGTCCTCTAAAACACTGTATAGCTTTAGAAACAGTCTTTGCTTGCACTGTAACAGGTAGCCCACTGCCAAATTAATTATCTGCTGATTTAAAACAAAACAAAACAAAAAAAGGACCTTTAAGTATTCTGTACTTGAGAGAGTCAACAAAACAAAACAAAAAAAGGACCTTTAACTACTCTGTACTTGAAAGAGTCAGAGCTAGGTGCTCACACACTGCTATTCTGCAGGAAGAACTGAGGAAATTAAGAGAACATTTGCAATTTCTAAGAAGTCTCTAACCAAGACTTCTGGCTTATTTTTATTTTCCATAGGTCTATTAAGTGCTGTCAATAATCAAAAGTGCATTTAATAACTTATGATACATTCATTCAAAAGAAGATAGAAAACATATATGTTCTTTGGCCCCCTTTTTATGACAATATTTACTATTGTGTATGCAAACACTTGAGGGCATAGAGGCTGGTTGGTGTATTGACTGTGCAAGGGAAATATGTGTTCCACTTCTGAGATCCCAGCAAACTACTGGTTAGCACTTGGAAGTTATTTCCCTTCACTGTATTGACTGTGCAAGGGAAATATGTGTTCCACTTCTGAGACCCCAGCAAACTACTGGTTAGCACTGGGAAGTTATTTCCCTTCACTGTCATTTTTCTCCTCAAAGCACCACCTAGACAATGATATTAATGATTATTTAATGATGACTGTTTTTAAACTCTGGTTCATCATCTCTGCTTCATTTTGCTCCAGAGCAAAATCCTGCCTTTGATGGAGAACAACTCCAATAAGAACTAATAGACTCACTGAGCTCCAGATGATAGAGTCAGCCAACCTGTTAACATCGTGGAGTTAACATCATGATGTGTTAACATCAAAATGGAGCATTTTGTGTGAATAATACATGTCAGGAAATATCAGCAATCTTTGGGCAATGGCTAAAGACAAATGTGGTACTCTGGGATGGTTTGTGACCTGACTAAGGCCAGATGATGGACCTGAGAGCACCCTCCAAAAGCCTGTGTGTTATTGGGGAATTCCACATCAGTGACAAACTCTTCCCCTTTCGACACAAACACCTAATTTCTGTAGATCGCATACATGGTCTTCTGTAGACTCAGAAAAATAGGCTCTATACCACTCATCTCTTTTTCACAAACTCTAATGTGTTTTTAAGTCTTTTCTCCTATAAATGCCTTTTCAGCTGGAGTCTGTATATATTCGATTTAATTTTATCTAAGTGAAATTTTTCCTTTGGATCCATGCATCTTGCACACTGCAGTACAGTGTACAGAGAGCTAGATTAATTTTGTGCCAGCTATGCCCAGTACAGCAATTTAGCCACTGGAATGAACAATGCTGCACAAATTTACTCCACTGAAAGTCTAAGCGAGTATGACTGCGTTGTGCTGAAGTTTATTTCTGACACACTTCTTCCTCTCATCTGTGCAGTTTTCTTTGGCTTTGTCAGATCTCATTAGATGTCATTACAGAAATCACATTAATTTATGCTGAAATTTATCCTCTTGTAGAGGCAGAACTGCCCAGCACTAAGCATATAGTACCACCAGCAATACTAAGAAACTGGCCTGTGAGCATAACACCAAATAACAACATCATTCTGTTTGTAAAACTAGGTTCAGATAGATCAGATAGATAGATTGAGAGTTTTTAGAAGTCTGTTAACACTGGGTGAAGCTTCTTGTGTGGCAACCCAGTACATAAACCAGCCAATTTATTTTCACTGTTGAAGCTCTCCAGAACCTACATTACTTAGTGAGTGTTAGCAATGAATGTTCTTAATTTGAAGTTGAAATACCTTTGATCTTGCAATAAAATGAGATCCTTGAAGATGAAAGAGCTCTCTGTTGCTAGATAACTGCCAGAGCCTGTGAAAATAATGATCACTTGCACTGAACTAATGAAAAGGAACTCCAAGCTTGGAGTGAGTGAATAATGGTATCATCCATAAAGTTCACACAAACACCTTCTATGACCTCTGTGACTTCCCATGTGAAGTATCTTTTGAGAACAAGCAGATAGGTTGGCACAAAGGGTGGGTAGAAAGCCCCCCAGAAAAACTGTCCACTGTCTGACTTGGTGGGCACTTCAGAGTCAATAGGACACAGGCGAGGAAGGGAGCAGAGAGACTGCCCACAGGGGAATTGGGTCAATATGCTTACAGGTTCCACCTCCTCACTTATTGATAACCTGGATGTGTTTGCTATGTAGTAGTGCTAAGGCAGTCAGACCTTCACTTGTGGATCTTCTAGCAGCACAGTCTTCTGGAAAATGTCTGCTCTTCTGCTTGGAAAGCCTTCCCTTCTTGCAGGCTACCACTCTCTTCCCAGTGACTGCCCCTTGGTGAAGGGATCCTGTCAGTGAGGCAGCAATGCTGGCTAGGAAATGAGGTGTTTACTGTCTTACATGTGTCTGGTGGAGCTGCCCTACCAATGGGCTCCAGCTCATCCCAGCCACAGACTGGGTTCACCCCAGAGGTGTCCCCGCTACTCCAGAAGAAGAAAAGTCTCTGATCCATCACACCCAGGGAACAATTTTCAGCCTCATCTGCCCCTGTCATGGCTCACCCTGCCTCTGCCATGAGACCCATGTCTCCTGTGCTCCTAGGGCAGAGCAGCCTGGCACCTGGGCTCTCATAGCTGTACCTGATGCTCAAGGCAGTGCTGTGACCTGGGAACTATTTACAATTAAATCATCTTCCCAGTTTTAATGAAACAATCAGAATCTTCCTCTCATTTGCTGTTATTTGAATAGAAAGTCCTTTCCAGATCTGGGACAGCTGGATGTCATGAAGGTGTTTGTGCCCACTGCTGGTTTTCATCACATCATGATAAGAAACATTCTGCTCAAGAATTCATCCATCGCTCTTGTTTATTCTTCTTCCATCATTGCAGTCCTCAATTTATGATGCATTTGTTTTCCTCTGAGATGCCCAGCACAAACCTTGCAGTCATTAATTTATGGAAAAAGAGAACAGTTGTAAACAGACTTGAAACCTACCCTGTGAGAACTGTAGCCTTTTTTTTTAAGTCATTTGGGCAATTCCAATAATCCTGTGAGCTGTTGTACCTTTTCTCTCACATGCTGGAGGCTCCAACCCCAGCTTGTGGCAGGGTTTGATAGGATGCCCTGTGATGTCAGCTTTGCTGGTAT
>NW_008650928.1:96166-118578 GCF_000695815.1 Acanthisitta chloris | reverse complement strand
AAAGAGTGTCCTCTGTGATAAATCAGAGGACTTTAAAATGCTTTTACTGTCTCTAGCCCATCTACCAGCAAATTAAATATACTAGGAACCTAATGCTAGCAAATCAGAAAAGTAATGGAATAGTGCAGAAGACTTATAAAGGCAAGGGCCTTCTTGTTCTGAACACATGCTTTGTTACAGATAAAGGGTGAAAAAACAAGACAAACTGTAGCAAAGTTGTAAGAAAAAAGTCAAACTGAAAGCTGCAAAAGATCAGAAAAGACAGGTGATTTCTGGGTTTCCATCACACCTCTCAGTGTATCTGCGAAAGGACAGAAACACTGCATCATCCTTTTCTGTTTGTCAGAGGGGATTGATTTCTAGTATAATAATAACCTTTCTCTGCCATGGAAATGTGTGGATGCACACACACTGACTGAATATACCAATATAGCCCAATGTAGCATATATATTCTGAGTACACCACATGGTATACAATGTGGTGTACTCAGAATACCCAAAATCCGACATGCCTGTGGAGTGGCACAAGGACTTACCTCCAAGGAGCTGGACCCTAACACTGATCAGCCAATCCCAGAAGGCTCAGGCTTTTCACACAGGCTCTTATGTGCTGTAGTAGCAGGATTTCATGCGCTATCCATACAAGATGATTTTGGCATTGACTTCCCTCTCACTCAACAATGCTTTGTTTAGTAGTGGCAGCCCCCACTCCTATTAATACAGGCAATCAGAGCATCATGGTTTAGCCCTGGCCAGCAACCAAACACCACACAGCCACTTGCTCACTCCCTTGCCTGTGGGATGGGGGAGGGAATCAGAAGGGTAAAAGCTAGAAAACTCATGGGTTGAGATAAAGACAGTTTAATAGAGAAAGAAAAACCCATGCACACAATCAAAGAAAAACAAGAAATTAATTCACTGCTTCCCACAGACAGGAGGTGTTCTGCCATCTCCAGGAGAGCAGGGCCCCATGACACGTTCCTTGGGAAGACAAACACCATCACTCCAAATGTTCCCCCTTCCTCCTTCCTCCCACTTTATATACTGAGCATGATGTCATATGGTATGGAACATCCCTTTGGTCAGGTTGGGTCACCTGTCCCAGCTGTGTCTCCTCCCAACCTCCCATGCACCCCCAACTTCCTTGCCAGTGTAGCAGTATGGAAAGCAGCAAAGGCCTTGGCTCTGTGTAAGCTCTGCTCAGCAGTAACAAAAACATCTCCATATTATCGACTTTGTGTTCAGCACAAATCCAAAACACAGCCCTATACTAGCCACTGTGAAGAAAGTTAGCTCTGCTCTAGCCAAAACCAGCACACAGGACAAATGAATCATCAGTCTTTACATATATAATTATATTGATCCTGGTCTTGAATAGTTGAAAAGAGATAGGCAACTTTTATATTCCACTGGCATGAAGCAGGTAGATGATGACTGAATGCAGCTGGGAATTCATCTCACCTAGTTCAAGCAAGATGTATTATTCATGTGTAGCCAATGACAAGGATGAGTAGTCAAGCTTGAGAGTCCATTAAAAAAACAAACACAGATCTGTGCAAGCTAAATTGGTTGGAGCTACTTTGTGTTTTTCCAGACTCTGACTACAATGAGTGGCTCTGACTGAAGTCAAAACTCATGATCCTTCTGAGGAGCCTTTGGGATTGGAAAGCTGGTAACAGTGGGAGACAGAGAGTCCTTGCACATAACAAAAACTCTAAAGAGAGTAAGGCATGACTGCCCATGGTTGCCTGAAGCCATTAAATTTAAATGAACTGTAAATAAAGTTAAACCTAAAGGATTAAAGAAGGTCAAGAACTGTCAATTCAATATTGGCAATGGAGCAGACGTGTTCAGGCAGCATCAGGTTTTGAAGATATCTATGAGAAACAGGAGTCACAGAAAATCCACACCAGCGGCAATGAGTTTTTCCTCTCTTTGGCTTTCAACTGTAATTCACTTTGCACAAGTCTGAGATTTCCTGGCATCTCTGACAAATGTCCACTGGCACAGAGACACAGACAGTGACTTCCGGGTACTATATCCAGTGAATCCAACCATTAATCCAGCACTACTGCTAAGTCCACCTTGTCCCTACGTGCCATATCTACATGTCTTTTGAATACCTCCAGGGATGGTGACTCAATCATTTCCCTGGGTAGATCATTCTGATATTTAACAACCCTTTTGATGAAGAATTTTTTCCTAATATTCACTCTAAACCTCCTGAAATCAACTTGAAGCTACTTTGTCTCATCCCATCTCTTGTTAATTGGGTGAAAAGAATAAAACTCACCTTGCTACAGTCTTCTTCCAGGTAGTTGTAGAGAGTGATAAGGTCTCCCCTGAGTCTCCTTTACTGCTGGGTAAACACCCCCAGCTCCCTCAGCTGCTCTGTGTATGACCCCAGCTCCAAACCCTTCACCAGCCTCATTGCCCTTCTCTGGACTCACTCCAGCACCTCAATGTGTTTTTTGAAGTGAGGGACCCAGAACTGAACACATCACTCGAAGTGTGGCCTCACCAGTGCCAAGTACAGTAGGACAATCACTGCCTTAGTCATGCTGGCCACTCTATTTCTGAATCAGACTAGGATGCCATTGGCCTTCTTGGCCACCTGGGTACACTGCTGGCTCCTGTTCAGCTGGCTGTCAATCAGCACCCCCAGTTCCTTTCCTGATGGACTGCTTTGCAAACAGTCTTTCCCAAGCCTGGAGTCCTGCATGGGGTTGTTGTGACCTAAGTGCAGGATCAGGCACTTTGTCATATTGAATCTCATATAGCTGGCCTCAGCCCATCGATCCAGGCTGTCCAGATTCCTCTGCAAAGCTTTCCTACTGTTCAGCAGATCAACACTCTACCTCATGCCCAATCAGAGCAGTATGTGACACCTGTGTGAATGCTGTGGTCTGTGAGTTGTGTGCCACACAGAATGATATTTGGCTGCCTACACTAAAGTGTCCAATGCCATCTGAGATGCTGTAACATGTCTCTGCCTTCTGCTCCAGGCTACCAAAGGAACCATGTAGGTCCTGTGCCATATCTGTTGGCCAAGCAAAGATATTTCAGATGCCCTAGAGTTGCCTGAATTAGATGCCTGGGTTTAGGTAGTTGATCCATTCCCCTCTGTCTATGATATTTACTATGGGATTCTTCCTCTGCGCTCTGCAGCAACTCTCAGGACATGTTTTATCCACTCTGAAGACAGGATAGGATGTGTGGCATCTGTGAACCAGATGCCATGTACAGAGACTGCACTGACCTATAAAGAATTGTCTTCTCCAGCTAAATAGCAGTTATCATCCGGTTCAGTCTCAGAATACACAAAGGGGACACATATGCCAGCAATAGCGGATAAACAGAGCAGGTCTTGAAAAACAGCCAAAGTTGACATGTCAGGAAATTTTTAAGCTTTTCTATATATATGATATACCAAAGGTCAGAGCTAGATTTCACTGCAGGTTAATTCCTCTGTTAACTTTTTGTGGAGGGAGTTTATTTTGAGAACAGGTCTGGCAGACAGATGAATATTGTCAACAGTCTGCTTTAATGCTTAAATTCAGATTAGCAGAGGGAAAAATAAAATCCCTCTCTGCTTTGTACAAAGACCTATGTTCATAATATTACAGGTCTCTGTATGTTCTTCTATCTGGAGCTAATATTTTCCCCTTTCTACCCCTCCTCAGAGAACTACAAATCCCAAATACATGCCTGGACCAGAAGTCACCCTGTGTCATGAAAACTGGTCCCTATGGGAAACATAATTGGATTCACTTTGCACTCCCTTGAGGAGGCAAGGAATTCAGAATATAATTAAACTGAATTCATCTGTTTGGTATTAACAGCACCAGATTTAGCTTTAGCTGAAATAGGATGTTGTGTCTCATCAGATAGACTTTAGGCTGTTTCAAATCAGCCACCTGTTGTGCTGAGTAAATTACAGACTCTGTGAAATTTTCAGTAGGCTGAATACTGTGCTTAGCACATACTCTGATTAGGATACCCTTTGGAGGCGAGGGATGTGCTTTTCACAGATGTGTCTTGGTGGCTGCAGAATGAACATGAACACTATGGGTGCCATGTGCAAGGTCATCACCACACACCACAACCTAGCACCTCACCTACTGCCCAAATTCCCTTTATACAGGTATATGGACAAAGAAAAAGGTGTTAACACAACCACAGTGTTGCCACAAATAACAAGCAGGGGTTCGTTCTCCAGGAGCAGGAACCCTCAGGATCACAGCATCACTTAGTTTGGAAAAGTCCTCAAGTCAGATCACAGCATCACTTAGTTTGGAAAAGACCTCAAGTCAAACCTGTGATTTAACACCACCATGCCAACCAGACCATGGCACTAAATGCTACATCCAGTCTTTCCTTAAAGCACTAAATGCCACATCCAGTCTTTCCTAAAACTCCAGGGATGGTGACTCAACTACCTCTCTGGGCAGTCCATTGGAATGTCTAAACTCGGGGTGCCCTCACCATGGTGCCTTTCTGAATGTCTAAACTCGGGGTGCCCTCACCACAGTGCCTTTCTATGTGATAGCTGTACATCGTCAAACTGAACAGAGTCCCACAGCACACTGGATGGGAACTGGAGCACATGATGTGTTTGGGAAGAGGCTGGGGGAAATGGGTTTGTGTAGACTGGAAAAGAGAAGGCTGGGTGGGGTGGGGGGGAAGCAGTTGAGTCTTCTACACTTCGAAGGGGAAAGATGGTGTTGCATGGTCAAGAGGTAACAGTCACGATTGCAGCAAGAGAAAACACCTGGATATAGGGAGCAAACTGTTCAAAATGGCTTAACTCTGGAACTCTGCTTACACCAGAGGAGCTGTGTCATTTCCATCCCTGAAGATTTGCATACCTCACTTGGAGAAGGCTCTAAGCAGCCTGACACAACTTTGAAGTTGGCCCTGATTTAAGCAGGCGGATGGACTTGTTCACCCCAGGAGGTTCCTTCCAAAATTAATCTTTCTGTAACTATATGATTTATTTATGCACACCCACACATACCCTCAGTGAAACAGTTACATGTATTCTAAACTATTTCACTGAGTGTTTGATGATTTAATGCATAGTGATATCTTAAACACCCACTTCCCTGTATAAATGCCCATATCCTCATCATATGTTTGCCATTTTCAGACCTACACCAATTTGCAAATGATCTCTGATCTTTCTGATAACTTGAAAAAAATATATATGGCATCTGCAGTGCAGGCTTGATTCATCTGAATAATAGGCTTCTTGTTTGTCTTAGCCTGTTGGCATCAGCAATATGCAGCATTATGCCATAATAATCAGCCCAGTTGAGCAGTGGCAGCAGACCCCGTTACTCATCACATGTTTACTTTGTGATCAGCATGCACAAACATAAATCATGAACATGCTGCTGAAATGGGCTCGATCACTTGTTCTGTAGGTGACTTGATGGAAATGTGATTCACAAGACCTAGCATTCACCTTCAGCATTGCCTCTTATAGAACTCAGTGTTTAAATGGTGAAGTACTTAGAGAAGACTTACCCTCTGACCTTGCTTGTAAGCTAAGATGATAGATTTTGACATCTTCCTGTCTGTGAATAGTTACTTGTAAAATATCTGTTTACTTTGTGTTTGAGAGGAAGCAAGATAGGATGACAATTTTTTACAGTGAGAAGGTTCATTGTCTGGAACAACCTCCCCAGGGATGTGGTAGAGACCCCATCACTGGAGGTTTTCAGATGTCATTGGACAGGGCAATAGATAATATCACCTAGCTTCCTCTCCTGTGAAAGGCTGGATCAGATGATCTTCAAGGTCCCTTCTTACCTGACCCATTCTATGATTCTAGAATTATACTAACTGAGAGCAAAGTAAGTCAATAGCAGCATATACCTATTGAGGCTAAGGATACTAAACCACACTTTCATTTGAAACAAAGTTTAACAAACAAGGCATAATCTGACTTTATTCTAGTGAGCAATATTCTGTTGTTCAATCACATGTTTGATCTTCATTGCTTACTGAGTTTAGGAAAATAAAAATATGAGGATCAGATGAGCAACTGTTGAGATAGAAATTGGTAACAGCAAGACATGCGTATAGGACCTCATTTTGATGTAAGTAATGTATTTTCATTGAAATAAAAACTGCTAAAATGCATGTATTTCCATTATCAGGAGAAAGAATAGTCAATAGAGAAAATTAATTCCAGCAAGATAATTTGCTTCCAGTGAATAATGGAATTATTGAATTTCTAGTGAAGAGTCATAATTAATTTTTCAAGAACTTTTGATATAAATCATGGGTTGTAGCTTACTGATACTCTGATCACCAACCCTCAACTTTAGACTTGCTTTCATATGCCCAAATAGCATCTCCAGAGTTGTCTCTGATCCTTTGGAGGTTCAATTACTAGCTCTTGCTCAATGTAACTATACCCAACCTCTGTTCCCTTCCTCCTAAGTCCTCCTCCACAATTCCTTTTCTCAGTAATTATATTAATAGCAGATGCTCCTGTTACCTCCTAACTTCTTCAAGCCAAATCTCACCCAAAGGTCTAACTACCAGCTTTGTTTCAGTGTCGTTGGCTCTTGTTGCATACCCAAACCAGGCTGCTGCTGTCTATCCAGATGGCTAATACTGCTCTTCTTTCCCAACATCTGCAGTGCATTCCACTTGCTCTTGCACTCCCAGCCTTACTCTGTCTATACACACAGAAATGCTGTTGCAAAAGTAATTTTACCCCATGTTTTCACCTTGTTGCCCAACCACTGGTATCTGCCAGGGTGCAGGGCACTGAGGCTGGGATGGGGTTCAGGAGATGTGGTCAGGAGTGGGGTCAAGGCTGCCCAGCTTAGGCAGGAATCGGGCAAGAGCCAGAACCAAATCACAGCTTCTGTACAGGGAACCATGCCCCATGTCTGGCAGCTTTTTGTTAGACACAGAGAACAGCATTTTGTCCACAAGTTAAAGGCCCCTTCTGGCCTACCTCACTTCCCTATCATCTCTCACTGAGAATTAAGAAGATATTATTATTGTTACTACTACATTTTTACAATACCTTTTTCTTTTACCTACCCAACTTTCCAGCTGTGGGATGATGTCTGTGTATGAAGCCACACAGCATTCTCCTAGAAATCCCTCCTTAATTCTCTGTTGTGTCCTGAACTATACAGAAATGCTTGATGTGTTTTAGACTGCCAGTATGCTAGGATTACAGTCTGATATGCTGACCAATATTGACTTATTTTATCTTAGTATTCTCCAGACTGTCTATATTTCTATATTATCTCTTGTCCCATGTTACAAAGTCCTTGGGCTAGATCTAAGCTCTCTCCTATCTTTGTTTGTATAGTATTTATCACAGTAGAGTCCTCCTCCGTGAGCAGCGTTTTAAACACTTGGACTATGTAAATAATAATGCTTTATTGCAAATGCCAGCAAAGCATCTCTTTGAATGAAAGCCAGGCTTGAAATATAGGCAAGTCATTCTCAGCTATCCAGCTCCAAATGTGAACTTTCCTATTTCAAACAGGCAACGTTCAGGCATGGGTTGTGTACTTGTGATTCTTCAAAGCAATGTGACTGCAGAGATTTGTATGCCTCTTAGTCCTCTTCCAATCTGATGATCATGGAGTAGTAGCCAAAAACCTTGAGAGCACCTGGAAAGCCCAGCTGAGATTGGGTCAAGTGTCAGATAGATACACTGATTGAAATCTTGATGTCTGCAAGTCAAATAAATTATCTTTGTGTACCGCAAAGCCAAGATTTCACATAGAGAAATTCAAGCCAGCATTGTCATGAGACATTGCAAAAGGGAAAGAATAAATTAGCTAGTGATGTGATTGAAAAGAGGATTATATCAGCTGCCCTTTTGGAAGCTATTTAGAAAAAAAAACAACTTCCAAATACCTTGTGCCAAGGAGTGCCTGGGTGTCATTTGGAGGCTAGAGATTGAAATATTGGAGGAAAATACATTTAAATTAATATGTTTTGAAGTATTTAAGGTGTTTAAAAGTTGAATGAAACAACGGTCTTACTTTGCAAGTGCTAAGGGCCTTAGATGCCTGGGCAGCTTGGAGAGTTTGGAGCATAAGTAGTATTGAAAATCTTGTTGGTTGCCTACTTTAAAACTTGTCTCCTTGCTAGACAGTGCTCACTGAAATCATGAAAACTCTCACTAAATTGTTTTATAGCCAGAAAGAGAGAGAATAAAACAATACACAGGATGACTGTCAGTATTATTTTGCCCAACCATTTAGCCAGCAGCATCACTAGTCATAAAAGCATATGTCTGAGAACTGTCAAAGAGTGAGCCCAGCACCTGCACTGACCAGGACTGCATGTTTGTTAGGGTGGAAGATTAGTCTGGAAAACAGATACTGGTGTTCCTGCACTTGGATGGGACCCAGGTCCATTTCTGGTCATGTTAACACTCTGTATTAATCTGATGATAATCCTGTCTTGATGATAATACACTCAGTTCACTTTACTGTCCCTTGTGTCAAAAAATCTACATACACATTTCAGCACAGCACTGCAGTAATGAGATATTTTTGCTGCCAAATATAGTTTCATGTTCTCCCATGAAAGGGAATTACTGTTTGGTGTTTTCTGCTCATTTTACACTCTTTAAATCTAGTATTTATTAGAGTATCTACTTCAAAATAAGACACTAATAGGTTAAATGTTTGATTAAAGGAGTGATACAGATTGTTAGTGGAAAATTAGATTTGAATATTTGGAGGGTGCATTAACATTTAATGTCTTCAGATACTCTGTTGGTGGCTATATGGAATTCAGTCATGAAAATAACAGCAAAACACATTGTCTCACTCTATTATTCATTTCTTGATAGGACTTCAGTCCTGAATAAAGTCTAGATAGAAACTGGAAAAAAAAAAAAAAGCCTGAAATCAATGTCTTCCATTTCAGGTTAAGGCCCTGTAGACAAATCTTCCAGAGAAAACCACTGGTGAAACCCTTGCTAAAATTTCAAGTGGAAGTGTCCCAGTTCCCAGACAGCTGGTATCCTTGATGGTAGTTGCTTTGGTCTCTCTAGCCTGCTGGGTTAGCCTACTGGGAAAGCAGCAGAGCACACAAGGTTCTGGTCATGGGACAGAGTCGCCTGACGCCGCTGGGGCTGAGGGCAACGTGCTGCTGCCAGACATGGACCATGGATGGGTGTCCAGGTGGGTGAAGGATTTACATGGTTCTCCTCTGGACACCACTCAAAAGCTTTGAGCACTGAGTTAAGTAGCTTGATTGTTAGTATTAAAATTTCTTATTGCTATCACTGTTAAATAGCTCTTTCTCTATACTGAATGTCAAATATATGTTGCAGGCTCCTACTTCCAGACATGTCAGAGGGCAAAGCCCTACTTTGCCAGCCCATGGAGAATGGTACTGATGATGTGATGGGCACAGCTTTCTCTGCATTGAAGACAGCAACTACTAGTGATACAAGAAAAGGGAGATGATTACATTTCCCCTGCCTGGGCTTTCTGAGGTGAGCAGGTCCTGGTTTAACTGGCAGCTGTGCCAACACCTCCCTTCCTTTCTCTGGCAGTCTCAGACTCCAGGCAGAGCTGAGGCACAGAACAGCCATCATCTGTGTCCACAGGTACAAATGTAATCCCAGCCTGAGTACCAAGAAGGCATTACTAGATTTTCAGCTGCCTCTACTCCTTGCCCTTGCTGTGTCTGCAGAAGAAAATGAGGCAGAAAGTCTGACAAGCTTATGTGTCTATGTGTTTGAACAGGAAAGCTAAAGGTATCCCTGGGGTGGCCAGTGCTCTAATTTATCATTTTTGCCTGCACAGCAGCAAATGCACCAATAAACCATTCACAGCTGGAGTATGAAGGCACAAGGGATGGGAAGCTTCCTTCTATTTCAGCAAATCCAAACTATGCTTCTGTTACACCTCTCTGCTTCACTACAAGTCATGTACATCTAAACTGTAAACACTTAAGCAGACTTGGGTCTGAAGCATTGACCTGATAGAGACCTCAGCTGGAGCTGGACTATGCCCAGTGACAGAAGGATATTTCTTTTTTGTTCGTACCTTCTTTTTATCTTGTTTGTTGCTTTTTTTTGCTCAGCTGAATTATTTCCACTTTTCATCCTCTGGAGAAACACCCACTGACTGCAGTGACATCTTGCTTTTAGGAAAGCAGTGCTGAGCAGAAATTAAAATTGCTGTGGGGACACAGTGTGTTGCTGTGCCCAGCTGCTGACTGCAGCCAAGGTACTTCACTGCAGGGTTCTGCTTTTGAACAGTAGAAATCTGTGATTATCAGAGCACTGGAGAGAGCTGGGCTCTTTGTGTCTGACTAGGAGAAGGGGAAGGGGTGTGAGAAGGTCTTGCTGTCTTCAACCATGTAACAGTAGGTTATAGACAAGACTGAGCTAGACTTTGCTTGGAGGTGGGTGGTGGTGGGACGAGAAGAAAATTCCATACCACTGTCATGCTGCTACAGATTGGGAGGTTGTAGACATGGCAGGTTAAGTTGCTTGAAAAGTCATTCTTGCTCTCACAGAGGGGAACTGTGGCCAGCATATGATTGAAAGAATAACTGGTTTCATCCCATTTTTGAAAACAGATAAAAATCTTTTATTGGAAGAACACTAAACAAAGTGAAATAAAGCAGAGTTCTGTACATTTTCATACTTAATTCTAATGTTAATCTCAATGATTTCCATTTGCTTCTCTCTGTTTGTATTCTTTTTTTTTAATTTTTTTTGACAGGATGCCCAAAAATCAAACTGCAGGTAAATTTCTGTGATCTGATAATCCAAAGAAATCCCCAGTCAATGGACTTCTAACAGATTAATTAGAAATTGTAATTTTTTATCAGTTCAGAATAAAGATAAAACCAAACTGACCTTATGAGAAATTCATTTAATCATTTCTCTGAGAGGTCAAGGAGGCTCAGTGGGGCTTCCCCACAAGAATGAGGTACAAGGCTGAGGAAGAAATACGTGCAGGGAATCCCAGAAAGCAGTGCAGGGAGGGAGAACATATGCAGTAGTGGAGTTGGAGGGAGAGTGAGGTGTCTGCCATGGAGTGCCAAATGTCACTCTGCAGCTCCATTTTTGCATGGTCAGCATTGTTAAACCTGTAGATCTATGTTGGACGTATCCACTTCTGCACCTGAAAAAAGTACAAAGCATGTTTTCAGTGGCACATGATGCTCAGCATCTAAATATGTGCATGTAGTAATATGGAATTTCAAGGAAATGGAATTGCCTCATGACCAAACCCATGAGGTAATACCACACTATAGAGTGCCAGTGTGAATTGTATAGTATTCTGGAATAAAACACACAAATAGGATCACTATTATACAAAATCAGGTTTGCATTTTTTAACTGTCTTTTATTTCCTTCAGTGAATGAAAAAAATATCAGATGAGGTGACAACATCCACCAGATTGTGACTGCAGCCTCCCCTCTTCTCTTTCCAAGGGAAAACATAAACACAACAGAAAAAAACAGAGTATTCAGGCAGAGGAGCTTTCCCATCAGCCAAAGTAAATCCTCTATAATGTGCTTTCCACGTTACAGATGTTATACTCCTCTGTCATCTTTGAAGCAGTAGGAAAACAGATGACAGATATAATGTGCCTTAGGAACCTGGAAAGTTAATCAATTCAGAGAACTCCATGATTTTATGTGTTTGAATGTTTTTAATTTTAAGTCAGTTGCTGTTAGGGAATTTTTAGATTCAAGATTTTGCATTTTATTTTGAGTAGATCACGAAAAGTAATCTTGAGACAGCACACTAACCTTGCTTTGCAGTAATGAGCTTAAGGTGAGACTGAGTAAGAAGATGAAAGATGTATATAACATAAGCTGCAAGCTCATATGGTCTAAGCCTCTAAAGGTTTATCAGCGTCAGAAATAACTTTGCAAACCCAGGAGGAGTGTCTACAGCTGAATACATCAGTGCTGAGTACCAGATAGTGCACCAGGTAATTTGAAAGTCACAACTGCATTCTGAAATTCTGTGCATTCACAAGCTACACCTCATTAATATTTATATTAGAGTCTGATAAGACCTGCAAATATTTAGTGTTTAATTAGGAAATCTTTTAATTAAGGAAATGTGTTTAAAGTGCTATTTTGAGTTCACCTGGCAATGACTGGACAAAGGTTGATGTTGCTAATTATTCAGGCCGAATAAACACGCTGATTCACAGAGAATTGCAGGAGAAGAATGCTCTATAAACCTAGCTGACTGCTCATGGGTACCACAGCTGATGAATGTCATTCAAAAATGACATCCTAAATCTTTTTCATGCTTAGAATTTGCATTTTATCTTGGTATCAATGTCCCACTAGTAACTATGCCAGAGGAAATTGTCTTTAAAATGGCATCAGCTAATCAGAGAAGATCCACAACTTTTCTTTGCAAGGTCAAGTCTACCCAAAGTGCTGTTTCTAAGAACAGCCTCAAATTCAGCAGTGTTGTTAAGAGTGACAGGTCACTGACAGCCCTGACACTCACAGCTAACAGGAAAAGGGCCATATCCATATTTCCTGTGCATGACAGTCCTCATAATGCCTAAATTACTCATACTACACTTTCCATGATAACAAATAAGAACAGCTGTAGCAAACAGGCTTGTGGGAGGTGACAGAGAATGGGAATGGGTTTGTCCTTTGATGCTGCAGAAATCTGAAAGGAAGAACACCCATGTGAATGGGTTCTTACGTGTCCAGCTGTACGCCATAAGACATGGATTTTCACTTCAGCTCTACTCGTCCCAAAATTGTTGCCCAGAGGAGATGAGAATGACCCATCCCTGGCAGTGTTCAAGGCCAGGTTGGATGGGGCATTGAGCAACCTGGTCTAGTAGGAAATGTCCCTGCCCACAGCAGGGGGATTAGAACTAGATGATCTTTATGTTCCCTTCCAACTAAAACCATTCTATGATTCTTTGAAAATACCCGGGTCTATAAGTCAGATCCAGAAATATACAAAAGTAGTGGATTCTGATTTTATTTTCCAATTCCTCATTAAACTGATTGAGATTAGGGCTTAACTATATTCTGTGGTTCTTGTCTGTATCTTCTCAGATGTATTGAATGTGTGTTAGACACCACAATAGAAAAGAATGTACTTGTTTCTTCCAGTTAATTCCCTTGGTAATGATGTACCCAAAATCTCATTTACTGGGTTCTACCAGAAAACTCATCTTATCCCTTTTCTTCATTTTTAGTCACAACAGAAAGTCCATATAGAATGCTAATATCTGTAATTTTCCAAAGAGATTAAAACAGACGCTATTAAGGACCTTTGCAAGATGCCTACAAACTGTTGGCCAGGCATGTCCTATGCAGTGCCCTGAAAGAGTAGATTTTGAAATATTTTCCCATTATTGGGTCCTGAAACTCAGTTTCATAGAGGTGTGGAATCCCACATAGAAGGTATGATCACATTGCCTGATCATTTTTTTCAGGAAACCTAGACCACAACAAGACATACATGGACAAAGAAATTCTTATCAGCCTGCTCCACATCACAGCCAAGGCAGTGCAGCCTAATCTCCCTGTTACAGAGGGAAGTAGAGAGAATGCTCCTCTTCCTCCAGAAAAAAATGTGAGGCAAAATTTTTCTCTCTTTCAGAAAAAGAAGCAGGGACTCTCCCTCCCACTGAACAGTGAGATGGCAGGTTTTATTTGGAAATCCTTTCTCAGCTGTACAGCAAGTCACCCACAACCCTGTGACATACTTGGACTGCTGCTGAGGTGTTACTGCTCATCAGCAAGGCATTACCTTGCAAATCAAACTCCATGGTAAGCTTTGACACCATTCTGCATATGTAGTAAGAAGCAGATAGCTATAAATTATTATCTAAGCTCTGTACATCCCACTGGAAAGCTGGGGGAAAATCTGTTCTAGTAGAATCTATATTAAAGACAGGCAACTATAAAGAAGACATATGGTTACTTCTTGTTCCATAAATCACTGCAATAAAATTTAGATATTGTCAAATGTGCCATAAGTGTGTGTGTGCTAAGAAGCTAAGAAATACTTGGTTTTCTGTGTTCTGCACCTTTGCATTTTCTGGGTGTGAAACCATTTGAGATAGCATTCATTTCACTGTTTGGCTGTGCTAAATTATTAGCATATAGAGAAAACAAACAGTACTCTCTCTTGGAGACTTGACTCTTGCTTTTGATGTTTTTTGGCTTTTCTTTCATCTGGAACAAGTTATTTGGGCATAGATGAGTGTTTTTTTGAGCCTGCAAAAATATATTGAAGAGAATGAACATTCTTAATGGAAACTGAGTGTATTTTGCTTATATGTTAGCAGTGATAAGGAAGTGAAAGGAACATGTGACATAGAGAAAAAATTCATAAATAGCATGCATTAATCCCTTGAAACGCTGAGGTTACACTTTAGAGGTCATGCCAATATACTTACCTTCACTGTGGCACAAGATTGTTCATTAACCACTCTATCACACAAACTGTAATGGTAAATTTTACTAATGCCCACTCTATTACGTATTTACGTGACTGAAACTTTCATTCACAGGTGCCTCTAGAGTACTGTGTTTATATTCAGCAGCCCTATTTAGAGGTTGAGTGTTTAATGCATGGAATTCCCCATATCCTGTCTCTTCTGTATTACAAACAAGACATAAATTGAGAGCAGTCAGAGTGCCCATGTAGGAAAGGTGAGATCTGGGATCCAGCTCCAGCAAAGAATGAATATTTAGTATGCAATAGTCCCATTTAATATTCATATCTTAATAATTCAATCTTTAAAGGAGTGAGGGACTATAAACCACATCTTTCATGTGAGACTTCTAGCAGTCAGGCTCCAGGGTCTGCACAGTCCTTCTCTCTGACTTGTACAACTGCTAACCTTTTCCACAGCAGCAGATTAGCATTAACAGGGTAAGCTTTGGACAAGCTTATCCTGAATGCCTGGCCAGTTGGACAAGGGCTATCTATACAGGCAAACTAGACAGATCAGGGAGTCCATCTTCCAAGGACCTTTTCCACGCACATTTTGGATGTAGCACCCCTGTCTTTGGAAAGGTTGGAGAGCATATTTCTGACCACAGGAGCTGTGCTATGCCAGGTTTTGGACAATTTTAATGTTGCAGTTGTGGTTTGCTTATGGATGAGAGTGAGGTTCTGATCCTGCACACTATCTTCTGGATGGCCTGCTGCATCCCTCACATCTTGGGTTAATGTGGCAATATTTTCCTGTCTTTCAGCTGTGTTTGTGGCCAGGGCTGCATAATGGGTTGCAAAGTCATGAGTCCCCATAGTAAGGCTATGAGCCATGGGGAACTGCATCCCTCCCTACAACTTTTCTTGTTTCAACCAGTTATCTCATTTATTCCTTCAGCTGCTAGCTAAGACAAATCCTGTTTGTGGGATACCAGATATACCTGTTGTTTGGGGTGTTTGATTTGGTGAACTCTGGACACCCAGTGCAGGGCTGAGATACTGAATTAGGCAGGGCCAGGCACTGCAGTATTGCCATGTGCAAGTACTTTGGTAGATCATGCACAAGGCCTTGCTGCAAACAGACTGTATCCATATAAAAAAGTATGAAATACATATAGCTATGATGGAGCTGCTTCTTGTTTTTCTTATGAAGAGCCAGATGTACATGTAGCACAACAGAGTCCAGGCTGCATTTGGGGTATGATACTAACATACTTCTCCTCTTATTGCATAATCTGCTGTGTATAGCTCTGCATGATGCCACAATAATGCAAGACTTTCCCATTTTGCTAGACTATTCCCACATAAGGAGCAACTCTCTAGACTGTATACAGAGCAGGTTTTGTATATCAGCTAGGCAGATAACAAAACACAGATCACACGTTGAAGAAACAACCCTTATCATATTTAAAACTCTGCCAGAGAAATAGTGTCACAGATGCATACCTAAATCTTGACTGGTGCTTAAAGCTCTGAGTTCACTAGTGCAATGCTAGGGTGGCTGGATGGAGCCTGACATCTCATTTTCTTAGCATAATGTTGTATTACTCTAGTGCAAGATCTGTTGTTACTGAGGTAGCACTTCATTATGTGAGTAATCTTTTTTTTTTTTAAATAAGGCTGCAGTTTCAGATGCTATTGGTATATTAAAACACCACGGGATCACAAAAAACTACTCATACAAATAAACATAATCTAAACACATATTAAGCACTCTCAAAGTTGGTACAAAACGATCTGATGGTAGCCAGCATCATTACACATGCAGCATTTTGGACAACTAACCAGGCAATGCTGTATAACAGGCTGGCTCTGCGCATCATCAAGAGGAAAAGTTGATTTATTTTAATTAGCATTACTGAAGTAAAACAAAAAAGCAGACCCAGAAGCAGCATTTTTAAAGGGAGCCAGCAGTCTTCTCATGTGTACTCAACACTGTGCAAACTCTGCCTTTAAAATCTTATTATAAAAATTTCCTATTTATAGTGGGAAATTAGGATTTCTTGTGTACTTATAATTGTGATTTATGATTCATAATGTCAAATATTAAAGAAATGAGAGTGTTTTTGAACTCTCAGTCCTTTTAGCTGTTAGATTGGGGAGTTTTTCTAATACATAGTATTGATTGATGTTGTTTGCCTATTTGATGATTAACTCCCGAAATCAATTTGGAGCTAACTTCCTGCAAACTGGTTTTGAAAGTAGATCAAAGAAGGATTTCAGAATGACTTTCTTCTTTTTCTGTCATGCTTATGCAGTAATCTGAATAAAGAGGATTTCAGAAGATGAGGGTGATTTAAAATGAATCATTGGCAAGATACTACCCAGTGTTCACATCTAATAGATAGAAATAAGTTGATCTTGAATGTAATTTGGACTCTGAGAAAAATATATGTTTCCATCATCTACTCTACAGGTAACAATAAAATAGAGGACACATATCACAGTAAGAAAGTGTGATGTACCTAATTTATGAGATTTTTTTTCTTCTTCTGAAGAGTGGGAGTTAAAAAAATTAGTGATACTTGTGAATAAAGCTGCAGTAGGTGCTACTAATGGCATTACAAAGTCTGAGCTGAGTAGAGGTTTTCCAGACAAAAGTGACTTTAGAATAATACATTGGCTGTAATTATACAGATCCTTTTCCTAGCATAGTGCTCTCGCAGACATAGTAACTTCATTAGGCACTGACACACTTAACGAATGTACCTATTGCACACAGAATCCACCACTTTGATGCTGAGCCCCGTGGAACTGGTTTGAAAACCTAACCTCTGAGTGGCTTGAATAATCTTGAAAGAAAGCAGAGGTTTGTGCCCTGGTGTGCTTAAAAGGAGCTTGGCTGTCAATCCAAACTTTGAGGCATGTGCTGTTGTAAGCCAGGAGTGCAGTGGAGGGTGATAAACCTGTGTTTGCATTTCAGATAGCACTTCTATATATAAGGAACACCTATAAATAGTTTATGGAGGGTTAATTAGTGTTACCAGCGTGTTACAGACATAAATAGATGGATACATGCACCTCAGCAGAAGGCAGTAGGTGAGCATGAGCTATTGTTTTAGACAGCCTGTTCACCTGATGGTCTTGCTCCAGCTGGCTACAGCAAGTTATTAAAATGTCTATTAATAATGTAGATAGATGTAGGCTAAATTTATGTACTCCAGGTGACTGCAGCATTCCCTACAGAGATTTGGCTATATGTTTGGATCCCCTCAGTATGAGCTGGGAGTAAAAGTCAGGTGACTGGACGGGGTGCCAGGGCTGCTGCTGTAAAAATAGAGGGCAAGTGCAGGTGTCTTACTGGAGAAATGGGCTGGAAGAGCCCAGCTAAACAAACCCAAATGTCTTTAAGTGCCCTTATCTGTGACAAGGCTGTGGAGGAGCACTGGCTTCTGGTCTCTGGACTGGTGCAGTATTTTAGCTAATAGAAATTCATGGGCAATTTGTGGAGCTATGGCTGCAGGGACTTCAGTCATTCCCTGCATCACTATGGTACAGACATGTTCTACCTCTCTCTGACAAACCCAGGTGAGCTGCAGTGTGATACACCAGGAGAAGGGGCATATGCACTCACCACTGAACAGTCTCTGACTATCTGCTCCTTTGCAAATAAGAGACATAGATGTGACTGCCTGAGGGTGAAGCTGAATCCAGTTTTTCTGGTTTATGCAGGCACCTAACCTCACAGACCACTCATAAAATGCAAGCAAAGCAAAGTTTTACTCAGTCTTCATTTACTTTGGGAGACATTTTGCATCAGGACTTCCTGTCCTCATCTCTGTTATGTCCACACTTGAGAAGACTGGGCTTTCAAAACATTTTCAGCCACATCTTAAAGATGAGCAAGAGACAGACCTCCCTGACCACTGGGCTGCTCAGGCTCTCTGTCTTGTATTGCCCAACGTATCAGGTCAAGCAGTAGTGCTGCTTCACATGAAATCACCTCCATAGAATAAATCCAGTTTTATTGGTCTCAGGGTGTACTTATTTCCTACATGCTACAGGGCAGTGGTTGGTGTGTGTGTGTGTGTGTATATGTATGGGATAGGGAGGGAAGGGGAATACAAACAGAGGAAAACAGGCTGTGCTAGCCTGGATCATTCTTCCACAACACAGCAGCCCCTGGTTCTCTGGCTTTCCAGAGGTAAACATGCTTAGAAACATTTTTTTCTAACTGAATGGGGAGTAACCATAAAATATACTTTTAAGTTAATAAGACAATTTTACACTTCACAGCAGTTTTTTGTCTGGATATTGCTAAAAGTGGTCCTGTGATGTCTGCCTACATAATTAACCTCTTGCCTACTTCAGTTTTCTTTTTGTAAGACTGCATCTGCTGCTGATACACGTGGCTAGGATTAATCCCATTAAAAATGGTGTGTTAATTAGAATTTGCCATTGACCTTTCACTTTCACGTAGACTGCAGCTTGAAGGAATCTTTTTCACTTATTACATTATAATTCTTTTGCTTTGTGATGGTTGCATTGCTCCTTTCAACAAACCAGCTGAAAAGTTGTCTCTCCTCTCTATGGGATATACCTTGGTTCCCTGCTGTTAGGGGGCTCCAATCAATCTTCCATTATTTTCTGAGGATTACAGGGCAAATATAGACCAGATTTTCCTGAGTGTGTGTTTTCTGTGTGCTACTCTGCGCTAGGGCAAATGCAAAGAGTACAAATATAAATCTCAAATGTACCTGGCATCATCTCACTCCTTGACTTGCCTTATGTGAGTGGTCCCCTCCTTCTCCTTTCACTGGGGCATCTCTATGGCTTAGTGAATGTATTTCTTCTTGGAAAAAACTCAAAGCTCCATCTACAGTACATGTTTGGATTTACAATGGAAATTTACAGTAGGAATTGTAGAAAAAGGCCCAATTGCAGTGGAAAAATGCACAGGCTGTGGGAAATTGAGAGGATTTTAAAAAAAATTGCTATTTCTTTGCTTAAAAAATAATAAAGAGACGCTGATATTTCAAAATGAGAATTAACAGGCAACTTAGAACACAGTACACTATTAAAAACACATGGTGTCAAAGCACAACAAATAAAAAAATTAGACATGATTCAGAGAAGCAACTAAGTTACCAGGGAATGTCTTCTTAAAGTATAAATGTGCTTCACAAAGCAGACTGCTGCTCTGCTTAAATAAAGGAATTTTTATCTTTCTAATTATACTATAAACGTAATTGCCACATGGAAAGTCTGTTTTCTAGGAGAAACAGGAAAGGAGGGCAATATATTTTGAAGACTCAACCAGTCAAAATTCAAGATACAGTTTTTGGATCCATATTTTCATCTCATCATCAAGCATGTGAGTTAGGACTAAGAACAGCAGTTTAACTAATGAATCCTGGTGACATTGTTGAGTTACTGCAGAATTTTATGCCACCACTACGAAGATCACAAATGGACCACTCATGTTAAAACCTTTAGAAAGAGGAGAGGCTCTCTTCAGGATCACAGCAAATGTCCTGTCCAGTTGCACTGTGCTAATTAAGACAACTCTTATGATAAAATTCTCAAAGAAGCTGTGTTGAGTTGATCACAGACAACTCAGAGCTTGCTCTCTAGCAAAGGGATGCCTATTTAGTTTCACCAGCATATGCAATCATCCTGTAATTACTGCAACTTTCATGTCTTCAAAGAACAATAAATAGGAGGCATCCATTTGATGGTTAGGCAAACCTTAATTACTTTGTGATTATCTAAACACTAACTATCTTTAGGACACCTTAAAGGTTTCTCTGGGCAGACTGACTACTCAGCAATAGACCCAGTACAGTCAATGCAGAGGAAATCATAGAGGAAAACCTGTACTTTAGAGAACATAATTACTATTTCAAGATTTCCTCTGTATTAAAAATTTTGCTAAGAACTCTCTTGCTGGTAAAGAGCCATTCTACACATGTTCATTGATATTCTAGTGCTTGCTTTTGTTTAATCTTTCATGGCTAAGAAAATAGTTTGGCTATCTTCTCTGTATCACTGGTGTAAGCCTAAAGAAATTCTAGAATTATTCCATCTCACATCTGCATAAACATGCAGAACAAAATCCTTAGCCTCTGAAAATTTATGGCAAAGAATTCAGCTGGCATCAAATGGTATTACTTAATGGAATTGATGAATTCAGGAATATATCCACATACACATGATTTCCATAAACATTTGGACTGTGAGACCTTACATTTCCATACTTTCTAGCATTAATACTTTGTATCAAATAAATTTACTTGTTCAATCTTTTATTGCATTCAAATCTTGGTGCATATTATGGAAGTGCTTATTAAAAACACAGATGTGAATTTCACCCTCAATAGAAGAAGGGGTTTAAGGTGTTTCCTCTTTTAATTCCATGAATTTAAATTAGAGATTCTGAATAAAATTTGCAAAAGTATCTAGATGGCTTAGGAATTTACACCTCATTTTGTTAAAAAAAAGACAAAAGTCAGACTTGCACCATCACGGTGAAACAAGACCACTAGTTCCTGGCCAGCTGAAATGTGAAGTATTCAGAAAGTGCAAAATCAGAAAAAAAAGTTTTCCCTCACAAAATTGTCTGTGCTGTGGAGTAGCAGGACAGTCACTGTGTTAGCCCAGCAGCACCACCTTGTGTGTGTGTGCTCACTTTGCTCTCTGTATTACCTGTAAGGACCTAGCAATGCTTGCAAGTTTTAGTGTACATCATGATGCAGTAGCATATTAGATCTTGCATATAAAAAATAAAACATATGTGAGTCCTAGAGGAACCAACATGTTTCTTGTAGCCAGTAACCTTTATATGCACACAGCATTTTTCATTCCATCTCCAGGACTGTATTAGTGATACTTTCACAGGGGGAGTATGAGCATCTCTAAAGAGTTCTGTTATATACAAAGAAAGTTGAAACTACATTTGTTCAGAGTCTGTTGTCATCATAAAGCAAGTTTAACCCATAAATAATTTGTGAACTGAGTATGAAACTTATTCCAATTTCAGTACAGCTGGAGCAATTTATTCCACAAGTACAGAACTGGGCGTCCATGAAGGTTAGAAGGTATTTCTAGATCAAGATATAAAACTGCTCCTTTCTCTGTTTTCAGTACTTGGCTAGTCCAGCTTTCAGTCTCTACCTTTAGAGCTGTATTAAAGATGCCATCTGCAGACTGAGGACATACTTCAAAGCCCTGTATAAAAACCCTGTTTTCAGAACTAAGAAATCTAAAAATAGAAGGGCCTAAAAGGGACAAGACTGAGAAGACAAAGTCTGATGAGAACTCACACACATTCAGACTGAGAAACATCTTTGTTCCTATTTCTGTAACATGAAATATGTCTGGTTAATGTGTGCTCACTTACTCATTATTAAGGTGTTTGTCCCCTCAAGAGGATTCCAGGATCAGGATTTTGACTTGACAGGGAGATCCCTGAGTCATCTGCAGAAGGAAAGAGACATAACAAATTCCTGAGCTTGCATCTAGGTAAATTCTCTAGGGCTTATAACTTACTCTGTAAAAGCCCTTACTTGCTTTGAAGGACAGTAGGGTAACAAAGATGCTTAGTGTAAGTTGTCCAAACTATTCTGCCAAATATAAATACATACCTTTAAATGTTGCACCACTACACTTAGGCAACCAGAACTAGGGTCCTGAACATGCCCTGCATGCCTCCCTGTATTGTTCAGGGTAGACAGAACTCTAAGAAAAAACACTGCTTAAATTGTGCTCAGAATCACAAAAGTATAAAAGGCATGAAAGCAAGCACTGCTGCTTACAAATCTTCTCTGCAGGAAAATCATTTTGGGTGGTATAACCAGAAGAATACATATGTAAAATATGTGCTCTTAAAGTATTCACATAAGCAGTAAGGGGTTGATTTTCAACCATGAGGTAGTTCTCTACAAATTATGGTAAGGTACACTCACGCATTCTGAATATTCTGCCATTTTTTTTGACAGTGCTGCCTGCTGC
>NW_008650928.1:91991-96144 GCF_000695815.1 Acanthisitta chloris | reverse complement strand
ACTCTTTCTTCTTCACATTCAGACTAGAAACAGATAATATTTCCCTGCTTGACTGGTTTATTCAGATACTCCATGTGTTTCTGTGGTGTCTTCAAAAGGCACCTCTAGAGCTCACAGCTCTCAAGGGAATGAAGTCACAGAGAAGTTGGTTTCTGGCAGTAAATTCTATTTCCCCTTTGCACATGTGGAAACTGAAGTCTTGGAGAAACCATCACAGCACCCAGACCAGACAGTTGGTTGCATGGCTCCCAGCACTACCATACCATAGAAATAGTTCTTGATTGATTTCTTTAAGAAAGTTTTGAGCCAAATTTCTCTACTGCTTCACCACATTATTTACAACCTGTATCCAAGTGCTTTATGGAGTGCTAGTGCTAAACCCATGTTGAGTGTAAGGCTGGCCAATGGCTATGTCAGGTTGTGCTCTCATCTCTGCTGCAGCTGCACCTCAGGTGAACACATCTGGGTTAGCTTAAGCTAGTGTCCTGGGGTGGTGGTGCAGTGATTTGGAAAATACAGATTATGTCCTGAGCAAACACTTTGATGATTAGACCATGCTGGTGTCTATAGAGCAGCACTGATGGCTTTAACTGACTGTAGCTAGTTGAAAACCTTTGTAGTCACAATGCTGACTGCTGTACGGACATATCTTAGCCAACATAGTTTAGCTTTTACCCTATGAAATTGGCAGTTTGCTACAGACTCTTCTATCAGCACACTCAAGCCAATTAGACCCAGGAAACTCTTCCAAGCCAGTCCATTTTCCCTTTCTGTTATTGAATAAACTCAATAGTGCTAACATGGCAAGGAAAATACAACCACTACAAAAGAAAATGATGAAATGAAATGTATGTTAGTCACTGGAGAGGTGAACACTTGTGTCTGAAAACACATATTAGCCCTTTCTGGTGAGAGGCAGGTAGTTACCAGGAATTTACAAAAGACTTCTCCTTACATGTCAGTATAGCTTCCATTTCTTCTTATTTTCTGAGCTGCACTGTTGGCTAAAGCTGAAAATGGGCAGTTGTCAGTGACAGATTTAAATTACTATTCTTTCTGTATTGACACTGAAGACTTTTAGCACAACAGATTAAATTGTCAGTGCTGTTCCTCTGATCAAAAATAAACTCAAGAGCAAAAAGCCTGTATATACTTGTTTCTGTGTTACCCACCCAAGGCCCAGCTTTCACTGTTTATTCATGCCCATTTAAACATTGAAAATGACACCCTCCTTAGCTGGAGGCATGTCTGCCTGCCTGGAGTCTGCACCACACTTTATGTGAGGAAACTAAGTATCCATATAATTAAAAGTTATTCATAGTCAGCTACAGAAGAGCACTCTGCAGTGTGTGGGAGGCAGGTATGCTTCCACTGTTGCTATGCACATCAAGAAGCCAGCCTGGCAAGCACTGCTGCATTCCTGGCATTTGCTTCCTGTGTAGCTTTGGCTGTGGGAGCACTGACCACCACCTCACTGCTTGGCTTGGCTTTGGCAAACTGTTGGATTAGAAGTACTCTGACCACTTGTATATCCCAGGATGCACAAGGAAACTCAGCACCCACTCCTGTAAGGTTTTCCAGCTAGTGTTCAGGCTCCACTTGATTCTTTTGTAAGAGAAAACACATAATGCTGTCACAGGTGTTGAGGATTGGCTTTGCTGAGTCAAGCAGTCTATAAATGGCATGTTCTTGGACCCCCATAACTCCATTTTAGTTGTAGTGGTCTTGACCAAAATGGGTTTGCGACCCTTATTTTATTGATCCCCTTCTTTCAGGCAGCATTGCTAGATACAGAACCATTTCATTCTGCAACAATTGCAACTGTAGGTGAACTGAAACTCTTTCCAAAAGTATGAAAGTCCAGAAAGTAGTAGCTACTTAGCATTCATGAAGGCAAAATCACTCCTGATTGACTCGATAGCCTTCTGTGGCAGCCTGACTAGCTTAATAGACAAGATGAGAGTAGTGGATGCTGTTTAGCTTGATTTTAGCAAGGTTTTCAACACTGTTTCCCATACCATCTCCATGTACAAACTAATGAAGTACAGACTAGATACACAGGTAAGTGAGGTGGAGTGAAACTGGCTGAACTGCTGGACTTGGAGGTTTGTAATCAGCTGCACAAAGTCCATGCAGAGACCAGTTACTATTGGTGCCTCCCAGAGTCAACATTAGGACAAACAAAATAAATTTAATAACTTCACTAATGACCTGAATGAAGGGACAGAGTGCATCTCACAAAGTGTTCATTGCACCAGGTGGGTGTGTTGCCATTCAAACTTGGCAGACTGGAAAACTGGCTAATGAGGAAACTCATGAAGCTCAACAAATGTAAATGGCAAGAAATACCCCAGTAGATGCTTGGAGCTGACCAGCTGCAGTGCAGCTTTCCAGAAAAGGGCATGTGTAGCTCAGCTGGGGGCACTCTGGGGCATCTCAAACACATATGTGCACAACTGGATTCTACTCCCAGTATTACTCTCAAACAGAGAGAGTGCTGTTGCCAAGAATACAGCTGGTTGCACAATGAAATTTATCTTTCTATTTCTCTACTGTAATCCTTCTTCAGCTAGTGGCATCTCTACAGGTAATATTTGCATGAACATGTGTCATCCTCCATGGCATCTTCAAAATCTTTGCTTTGGCTCTTCTCTTATGTCACTACTTACAGGTAACTTTTTCTATTCCCCACCAGCTGTCTGGAGACCTTCAGACAGAAAGCAGAGCAAAGTTGTGTGTTTACTGTATAAATTGCTATAAATTGCCAGATGAAACAACACACACTTTGGAACTGCAGAAAGACCTGCTGTTTGCTCATGAATTCCTCATGACTGAGCACATGGATAATGAGTGCCACTGTCACCAGCCCCTCAAATGGAAACTGGGAATTAGTGGGTAAAGAAAAATAATTAAAAAAATAATTATGAAAGAGTTGTCCATCAAGAGGGAGAATGGGAAGGGAAGCACAGATGCTGATCCTTGCTCTGACAGGCAGAGCTCCCCTGCAGCCTCCCCTGCCACACTGTGGTTTGATCAAGTCATTCTCCTCAAAATGATGGAGATTCGTCTGTTTCTTTTTTTGTTGCAGGTATTTGGAAATGACACATGCAAGTGAAATGCTGTTTTGTGGAGTAGGCAGAAAAGTCAATAAATAAACATCTCAAAGCCCAAACTGTGAATGTAGAAATCAGTGACCACTTCCCTTCTAGCCATCTCTATTTCATCTGCAATGTATGATTTGCTACCTCTCATTTTCACTCCCAAGCTTTCTTTTTCTAACCTAATGGAGTGAGAGCATCAGGTGCCTTTTAGTCTACTTAAGCAGGATCTAAAGCTGTGTTTTAAAGAAGAACACCCTAAATTTGGTGAAAACTGCTATAATTATGATATTTTAATCTAGAAAATTCCCATCTGTGACACTTTACCCCATATTTCGTCACTGTACATTAGTTTGCATCACCAAACACAAAATGAGATTAAATACCTTTCCTCTCTCTTTGATTCTTTTTTAAACTAAATCTTAATTTAGATTCATTTTGTGTTGACATTTCAAAGTGGAAGATACTTGGACACCAGTTTTAGTACTACAGCTATAGTTTTCTCTGGATGCCGTTACAGACTCTCCACATCAGAAACTTGGTTTCCGGAAAATACTTTAGGGCTTTACATCTGCTGTGCACACTTCATGCCTGTGCAATAGTAGTTACTGACACTCATAAGTCTCCACACAGTTCAAAGATGTGCACCCACAGCACTGCTTGGGAAAGCAGTAGCAGCCACAGGTCTTGCTGTTTGGCATGAGAGGAGTAATATTTTGTTTGTTTCTTCTTTTTTGTTCTTTTTTAATGCATTTTTTGTGATTCGTGCCATGGTTTGTATGTATCAAAACTTTCATATAAATTGCACTCAAATCCTTAGGAAAAAACACATTTACAACTCAAGTAAATGGATTTTTTTCCGTGGTCTGTGCTCAAGTTATGGTAGAACTGAGGAAAAAATGTATTGATACCTCTGGAGCTACTCAGTGTTATTGCTGACCTTATCTCTTGCAGATTTCTACTGTGCAAAGCCCTACTGACTACTTTTGTTCTTTGTTGGCACAAAAAAATGCTGCAGAGGTTTTTTACTTCCCTGTCATTTGTCATCTCCCACC
>NW_008650928.1:83387-91968 GCF_000695815.1 Acanthisitta chloris | reverse complement strand
TGTCTAAACCAGTAACATGACTATTCATCTCCTTTCTCAAGGGCACTAGATTTTCAATCACCTGTTTCCTGCCTTCCTCTTAGATCTGGTCAAAAAAAGGAATAGCTTAATTTAATGGAAAAAATAATTGAAATTTCAGCATTCATTTTATTCCACATTTAAATCAATAAAATATGGACAGCTGGAAAAAAATCTCACAGAAGAGGCATGTTGGGCAGGAAGCAGCTCTACTAGCAGCATACTCATCTGCTCAGGAAAAGCTTGTACCTTCCTGACAGCATTAGATGCTTGTCCTGTAATAACAGAGTTATTGACTTGCTGGAAAATCTGGCTGGAGTTCAGTTTTTTCATGTGAGGACAATTCTTTGTCTTCTATTGTGTTAGTTTTTCCAAACTGGATAGAGAAGCCTAAGGAGATTGGTCTTTGTGCCTTAAGTTAAATGGGATGAATACAGACCACACATTAGACAGATGGCTTGGGAAAGAGGCCAGTCTGTTGTGGATTTGAGCAGTGCCTAACAGCTTATTTAAATCCTGTGCAAGACTGAAGGGAGGTTTGCAAGTGTTGTGTTAGCACAGATGACAGGAATACACACAAGAGCTGGCATAAACGTACCACATTTAGGTTTTGAGATCTCTTCTGGGGTATAGACGTCACAGTATCTAAGAAGGAATATTCATCTGTGACAAATTCAAAATGTTTTACACAACTGAAATGCAAGATGATCATCCTAACCTCTCATTACATGCTTTTCTTTCCACACCCAGGAGCATATTATATTTCTCACATATGTCTAAATCACACTACTTTGAATAGACTTGTGATTTATGTGGGATGTGATGTATATACATAAACAATATTATCTTTCCTTTCAATATGAGTTCTTAAAACAGGTGGTTTATACTGGAAGCTCAAACTTGCTTTTACTGTACCAATCTGCACAATCACTTCTGCTGACAGAAGATGAGCTGCTGATTTAGATTTATTTTCACATTAATCAGGTACATTTTGTAAAGCTGCTTTTCCTAAGAGGAAGTATAACAACTAATTGGATGTCTATAAAGAAGTCTTTGAATGGAACTGAAACCACAGTGACATAAATCTTGACTGCAAGTAATTAATTGCAAAATAACATGACAAGTGCCCTATCCAAGCCTGCTTGCCAGTAAGTGCTAGGACAAGGGAGATCTGCATCTATTTTTTTCCTTGTACTGCAAATCAGTGGTTCTTTCACTCAAGACCAAAGTACACCTTTTATTTCCACACAAAGTTAAAGTGCTATAATGAGGTTGTTGGAAAGAGTCCTACTGACTTCAATGGATTTTGGGTCAAGTCCCTTGACCCCAGACCAGCAAAGCATTTCAAGGAGACTTTTAATATGTTCAGATACACGCTGTACTGTAAGAGATTTATTAAATTTAGATTTCTGAAGGCTGTTCTATAATTCATACTTATTTATGTCACATTCCTCCCTCAGATTTCTCGTAAAGACACAGGTTTTGTCTGATCAAAACTCTATGTATACAGAACAAAACATTTTCACTGAATTGAAATCAAAGGCCAAGAACATATCCCACTAAATGACCCCATTCATGACTGAATTCTTCACTCTATAGCATTTTTTTTTGCCCAAGTTTTAAAGGAAACGGTTTCAGTCTGCGTGTAAAAGAAGACTCCCTCAGATTTGGGAACAGTAGACAACATCCGTAACCCTGTGACATTTCTTCCATATGGTCATATACTATGAAGTAAACTGAATAAAATATCTGAGTACAGTGTGAAAGTGATGGATTTCATTAAAAACCAGCTAAAGAAAATTCATGTGTATACATTGACAATCCACAAAACATAGCAAACCAGAACAGTCTGGTCTAAGACTCCCTGTAATCTGATCTGCCCCAACTACTCTTATTTTCAGCACGGTTTCTTTTTTTTTTTTAGTATTCAGTGGCATCAGATGACACAGAAATCCAGGGCAGAGCACAAAGGCATCTCTGCACTGGTCAAGAAGTAAAATCACTCAGGTAGCAGAGATGTGCCTCACTTATGTTTTCAGTTGTTAAACTCAAAACTCAGAGTCTCAGCCTTGTATTCAGCCATGACCTGGAAAGCTGAAATAATCCTAAATCTGTAAGCATGGAAAGATATGTTAGGTGAGATACATCGTTCAGTGCATTCACAGGGTGCTTTTAGTACATCACTTTTGATATGATAGCACATGTTTAGATCACTCTCACTGTTGCCATATTGACTATAAGGCATACTGCCTAAATCACCTCTCATGGATAGTTTTACAAATATCTGTGTTCCCAGTCAGTCTTAGGGCAAAACCAAAACAGTGAGACTCCACAAAAGGATATTCTTCAGCCAGAAAGTTGAGGTACTCAATGTGACATATTCACACTGATTCACAAGAGCTCCAGACCAACTTCTCCTTCAGGGGTTTGAAGATGCACTCTCACCTATCTACCTGACTTTGCTAACCCAGCAGTGAGGCTTTTATCAGCCCATTCTATTCATCATTGCTCCATTCTCCTCTTCCAGGGGATTTCAAGTATTTTATAGGAAATTGCTATTAGATCAGAGATCAGAGAATGTAAATTGCCTTCCCGTTTCTTTTCTTCTTCAGGTGTCCTTTACACTAATCCCACACTTCAACCAATGTGGGTTTTTTTGAAGAAGGTGCAGGTCACAGAGACCTTCCTCCAACAGAAAGCCAGGCTACAAGGAGACAGAGAAGGCTTGACTGTAATGAGGTGTGTGCTATTGAGAGGTATTGCAGTGGATGTACAATGGCATACACTAACAATCTGTCCTTGCCCCAGTAAAATAAAATGCAATAACTTTGGCTGGAGGAATTCAGAGACACATCATGTTTAGAACATGATATATCCCAATGCTTAAGGCATGTGAGAAACAAGTTTAAGTGCCCTCTAGCAGAAGAGGAATTCTACCCATGTCACTCAGAAATGCTGGATAAAATTTCTGCTACATTATGAAACAAAAACTAGGAGCAATGTGATGCTATCATTATTCTGTGCATGAGATCCAGTTTTCTCCACAGAAGTTTCTGGTGCTATATCAAATGCCCAGAGTTCCCAGGTGGTACATCCTTCCCAGGTGGTACACGAGAAAAGTCCAAGTCTCCCAGAGATCCTTTGTCAAATTTATTCCCATGTGGATGTCTCAGATATCACCTGATGTATAAAATGGCACTGGGGCCTGTGTTGAAGTGATTGAAGACTATCCTCTTCTCTTTTGTGATTGTACCGTTTTAGTTGTCTAATAATAGGAGATTTTTAAGGACATATGTTCTTCATTGGGATGAGGAAGAAAACAGTCTTGTCCCAAACCTTGGTATCAGTTTTGTAAGTTTTACTCAAGCTGAGACTTTGATGGGATGACACGGTACACAAACAGAAGCACAGGTGCTGCACAATCCCCTGACAAGTAAATCAAAGCAAGCTCAAACCCAACTTGAAACAATCCCCAGGAACGGCAGGTAAATCCCCAGATAGAACATTGTTCTCATTGATAACTCTTAAATTTGGCCTGATGCATTCATTTAAGGGCAGATGATGCCTGGTTATTCATATATCACATGCCCAGGCAGGCACACTGAAATGCACAATCAGGAAGCTGTTACTGAAGAGAAGGTTAAATTTAAAGTACAGTCTTATTCTTTTCATGATTTTTTTTCTCCAGAGGCTGATTTTTTTCACTTTCTTATATTAACTTTTAAGGACAGAGTACCTAATTCTGAGTATATTAAAGCAGGTGTGAATGAGAAATAATTTCACTGGGTTGAATTTTGTTTCACTTACTTACACATCAAAGCCAGCATTTCTTCTGAAGGTCTTGCTGTTGGGTTCACATTCAATTGAACACATGTAGCCTTTGAAATATAGAGGAGTTGAATAAGCCTTTTAAGTAAAACCAGAAGTTACTGAAAGGGTCATTAGACTATATCAGCACTCAGAAATTTATTTTTTTTATGAGGAAAGATTCTAAATTACTAAAATTAATATAAAATGTTCACAGGCTTCTCCAGTCACAACATAATGAGTCACACACTCGAAGCAACTTGGTTGGTGTGTCTAAGTTAACTGCCCCTCATTACTGTGGCACAGTTATTATATATAATTGCAATAAGACATCCAGATTGGCACCAGTGTTTGCTACAGATAAGAATTTCAGCTGATCAGTTAGATGTGCTTCAAAGAGCATAATTGCTGCCCTAGGGTTACTTTAATCTCCACATTTTTGTGTGTATATGAAATATGTCATAACTGTCTTCTCACTTCTACTATGTGAGATTCATAAGTCATTTCAGTTTAGAGTATACTTTACATGTATATGGCATCAGGTTTAAATGTTTCTGAAATTCCATCATTAGCAGGAAACATGTTCTCTTCAGTCAATTAGTCCTTGAGCTGGATTCTCACTTGCTTCACTTTTTGCAGGGTAAATTAACCCTTTGAGAAGTGTCTGGCAAGATGCTTGGGCAATGGGTCACTACTGCCTGACATATTTTATATTCCCTGATGAGGGGAATTATCCTGCAATTGTAAGTGGCAACCGTATTGGGGGAGGATATTAGAGCAACCTGAGTTTGGGAGGAGCAACCCAGACTAAGATGACTGAAAAGGGCCTGGTTCAAACTTTTTGATCAGGAAAGCTGAATGTTGCTGCCTCAGGAATCAGGGATAAATGAATTGTTTGATTTTGTGCCAAGCACCATGCACTGCAGCTGTTCAGGGAGCACTTGAACCTCTGAGATGGATAGCTGCAGTCAAGCTCTCCTCCTCTTTGCCCTTGTCCCACACTGGGCATAGGCATTTAACCCCAGTAACAGATGTGAGGACCTCCAAGCTGCAGAGGAAATAGGGAAGCAAGCCAAAGTCCAGCTCTCCTCTTTCCTAGAACTGCCAGGGTGCCCACACAGCCTCTTGCTCCATGCTGGGAACAAAAGTGTGTGGGTGAGCAGCTGGGAGAGCAGCACTGGGGTTGTACTGTGTGCTAGCAATGACAACACACTGGCTTCACCCCAGCACACAGAGCATCTCTCAGGGATAGTATGAGGGGTCTGCACTGCCAGTGCTGGCAAGAGATCTCCTGGGCACAGAGGCCAACTGAATGCCAAGACATCCAGAAGCACCTCATGTAGTCACTTACCTAATATTCTTGCCACAGACAGACCTGGGGGTGAACGTGGGGGGAAGAAAGAAAATGCCCAGTGAATGAGGCAAAAGATTTTGGTACTGAAAAGGATAGCTACATGGATATTGGAATGCATCATGGACTGAAATATGCAGGCCAGGACAGACAGATGGAAGACTGCAGTCCTATTAACTGATACTAAAGCCTACCCAAATTAAAAAAACAGTGTTCGCAAAATGTGAGATACTGTGATTTTATTTGATGTGAGGCAAAGGAAGGAGAGACAAGAACAAAGTTTTTACAAGCATTTAGGTGCATAATTTGTGATGGCTCTGGAAGCAAGCTGCAGCTTGCTTGGCACTAATGACACAGTTGTCTCACTGAGATGCCTTGGTCTTCTACATCCTAAACATGCTTGTCTTTCTCCATTGCACAATGGAGATGCAAAAAGCAGATGCTGGTTTTAAGACTGGTATTTTGTTGACAATTTAGCCTTACAGAAAGCTCCTAAAATAAGTGCAGAGAAATTTGCTTTCCCTGTGTGTAATAGGTCACTATGGTAACTTGTTGCTGACTTATAGCAGTGGTCCTCTGTTGCAGGAAAGCCAACCAGCTCGTGTTTATTTGTAGTCATCAATATAAAAAGCATTCTTGAGACAGTCTGCCTAACCATCTTACCTAGTTTTTACCAATGCAAAGCCTATTAACTTACACATCTCCAGATCTTCAGGTACAGGGAACTGCAAAAAAACCCTGGTATTATTGTTTCATCCATTATACAGGTTTAGCAGATGTTTTCATTCATGACTGTGCATCAGTGTGCTACATTTGACTGCAGACAGCAACTAAGTGCTGCTGCACTCGTGAACGTGGGTTTCAGAAAAACAGAAAAAGTTTTAATGAACCATTTGAACCATCTTTCCTTGGACAGTTAGTAAGATGAATATATGGAAATAGGAAAGCTATAACAGTGGAACTAATTTTGCAGCAAGCATCAAACTATAACTCAAGTTTGGAACTTTGCTCTGCCGGATGCTTCTGCTATAGCTACAGAGGTCAATGCAACACACATACATATAAGCTAAGAGCTTAGATCTGCAAGTAGTTTTCTGCCATTTTTCATGAGGCAGTTGGCTTGGGGGTATAATCTCAGTATGGCATCATATGATAAGCAAAAGATAAACTTTTTTCATGAAGCTGATTTTTTATTGCCTTTTTTTTTATATGTCTAAAATGAAAGCAAGATGACTGGAAAGCATAGATCTCCTAATTGCCCCTCAATATGTCATCTTTTTAATCAGAGCAAAGCAAATATGTTTATTTTTAGTGAGAAAAATAAGTTTAGTACCATAATCACGTCAGAAAGTGAGACATGGAGTTAGGGAGAGACCCAGGTCTCTTATAAACATTCCAAAACTCAGGCTGTGGTCAGTCTTCTGTTAGATCTGAGTACACAAAATCATCTTTGAAACTTACAGCATATACAGCAGAGTAATTGAGATAACTTGAGAGCCCTTGAACCTGGGCTTCCTAACTTCTATTGACCTCCCTTTCTTGGTGTAGGGCAAAGTCCTGGGTGTGCAGTAGAGAGCCATAATCTGGTTAGTTTACTTGGACATATCTGCACAGCATCACACCACTAGCTCAGCTCCCAGGGGCAATACAGCAAAGAACATCTGTGACTCCTATCCAATGTATTCAGACAGCTTCTAGCTGCAGAGCTGGATCAGTCAGTGCTACCTCAGAGATCCCTCACAATGGTCTCAGTGTGTCCAGCCTTGTCCATCTGAGTGGGGATCAAAGCCCAGACTTTGGGCCCTTCCTAGTGGAAGCTACACCTAACCTCCTCCCATAAAGCAAATAAGTTTCAATTAACAAATCTTCCAGAAAAAATAAAAGCAACAAAAAAGCCTAAACCAAACAGTTCTCTGTCAGCTAGCTCAGTATTTGTTCTGATTAGTACAGAAACTCTCCTTATTCAAGTCGAGGTTTAATTCCCTTTCCATACTTGTTTTTATCTATTCAGTGCCCTCCTTTCCATAGATGACCCAGGATGTCTGTGCAGCTTCACTGTTCAATTATTTTTTGGGTTCTTATGTGCATTTGCATAAGTATTTCAAGGGCATTCACTTCTAAAAGAGACTAGTGGAGTCATTTGTCTGCTACATTACACATC
This sequence comes from Acanthisitta chloris, assembly GCF_000695815.1. Classification (NCBI taxonomy): domain Eukaryota; kingdom Metazoa; phylum Chordata; class Aves; order Passeriformes; family Acanthisittidae; genus Acanthisitta; species Acanthisitta chloris. The sequence continues at coordinate 84,631 of NW_008650928.1, read as the reverse complement.
AATAAATGCAGAAAACCCCAATATAACATTATTTTGGCTCACCCTTAAATGCAGAGACTGTGTCTGCTTTATAAGAGATGAAAAGTGAATTATCTGAAATAAATTACTTGCAGGAAAAGGTTTGGAACAGATCATACCACTTGTGGCAGTTCTCATCCTGAGGGATGTCTGTCAGATGTCTTACAGATGATGTGCTTTTAGAAAGCAAAAAATATTTGGCACTAATCCTCAACTTACAAGGTCTGAGTTGAAAAAAAATCCAATAGTAGAAAAAGCATTGAAACAAAACCTGTGAATTAATTGCAGCTAGAAAAGAAGGCTAAAGACATAAAGCCTTCTGTCCTACCAGTGTGTTACAGAATACAATAGTGGATGACTTCAGACACAGTTGTAGAAAAGATTGTATTTTTATTCTGTTTGCCATAACTGGCACAGTAGGCTTTAATCCATAGTATAGGTTGCATCCAGAATCATCTTCTAGGAAGCCCTATAGGATCCTAGTCCTCTGATCTTCTGGGTCAAGGAACTGGTAGAGCTCATTTTAACACTCTTCTGCCCTGTTTCCCAGGACTTCTTATTCCTGGAAATGTAGGTGCAGGGAGGAGAGGGTTGAAGAACAAAGATAGATGGACATCTCACATGGGATTCAGAGGAGCCCTGGACATGTCTTTGCACCATGGGTTAGTCCTAATGTATACACAGCTGGTACAGCACTACAGACATCTACTGGACATGGAGTTAGAAAAGTGAGTTTCTAAGGACACTCCTGAATGGGTACTAAACAGTGAAAAATGCAGAAATTTTTTTTAAAAAAAAGCCACTCTCAAATTTCAGGAAATGCCAATTCATGGAAGAGGATGGAAGGTCAGACTGGAACTCTGGCTAGGCTTGTAAATTGTTTTGAGGGATAAGACACAGGTAGGACACATGCATTGCTACAGCAACGTAAGGCAAACAAATCCCATGTGCCAAACTTCAAATCTACAGTCCCCATAGACTGAGGCAGGTGGCAAGCATCTCAGATGGAGATCCTACTCAGAAGGAGCCTAGAGAGCCATTGAATAGAAGAAAATTCTGTGGCAGAGTTACAGAACTCTGTTACAGAATAATTCTTGGTGGTACAATGTCATATGCAGGACAGCTGTGGCATATCTTGGCCTGGTTTGGATCTGATACTTTTTAATGTTTTGATTAATGACCTGAATGATGAGCAATAATATGGATATCAAATCTACAGACGGCAC
>NW_008650928.1:60678-83375 GCF_000695815.1 Acanthisitta chloris | reverse complement strand
AGGGAAGGGCAGGACAGAGAGAAATTTTGTTCTGTATCTCAGGAGTCACCACATGATGAATCCAACATCATATAGTGCTGCTATCATACCTGTGTGGACAGTCTGAAGCAGGTTTCATTCTCTCACTAACAGCAGCAGTGGCAGTAATCAGTAGAGCTGTTAGGTGCTGACATGGCCATGAGTGCTGTAGCCCCTTGTATCCTGGTAATACATGAGGATTTGCAAGACAAAGGGCATAGAGACAGCATAGGCTTGGCTATCTCAGAGATTTAGCAATCTACAGTGTAGAAGTAAATCACAAACTGAGATGTACATATGAAGGCTACTATCTCAGGTATGACCTGCAAGGACTTCCCCAGCACTCCAGTGCATTTTTTCCTTTAGTGTTTAACTCACTAAATTGTGCTGTGATTCACTTCAAGAAAAATGGAAAAAAGGCTACCTGCATGACTTCTCTCTTATTTTTATGTCTTCTGGAAATGTCTAGAAAGCAATGAAATTGATGCTTTAATATGTGTGAAAATGTATGAAAACAACAGGATTTCATTTCCTCATATAATTGCTGAACTGATTTGCGTATGCAGTGAACTGCTCTGATTTTCTTAGTGGTAATAATAAAGTAGTGTCTGCAGTAATTTAGCAGGTGTTCACAGCTATTCTGGGTGGATGTAAAGGTTACCACTTTGATTTAAAAGGTTCATTCAGACTCCTCTTTCACTTTGCAGAAGTCTAACAGAAAAGGAAAGGTTCAAGGTAATGTGAACAAAGCCCATTTGAATCCAGGATATAATTTCTTTCCAGAGAATCTGAGAGTTCTTTTATGTCTTTAGGATACTGTGATAAGAGCTGCTTTCCATGCCTCCCCCTCCCTCCCCTCTCTCCCCACATTCACCCCCTGATACCTAACTCTGCCTATTTTGAAAATGAAGTTTACATTTATGGCTCTAGTATTTTTCAAATGTATTCAAGCTAAGTGTCATTTTTGTTCAAGAGAGACAAAATACATTAAGTCCAGGATGAAACAGTTGTTGCCTCCCATTCTTTCATTCCTCTTTTTAAATAACTCTAAATAAAGTGCTATGCCAGATTGATAACTACAGGTAAATGAAGCTGTTAAGCTCCACATTTCTTGCTAGATTAAGACATACTTTTGTTGCATGTTTTATAACATGAAGCTGAGGGCACCATTTATGATAATACAGTGAGTCAACATTGAAGGTGAATGAAAGGGGAAGTTAGTTACTGGCATCTCTCCACAGACTCTTCTGGGGTTTCTCTCTGATGAAAAGTTAAAATCCTTGTGGTGAGAGCTGTGTGAAATGCTTCTGGCAAGACTCACCTTTCAGTTAAATATATTGTGACCTTTTTAGCCCATGGTTCTCAAAGCAGACAGGACTCCTCACACAGGTGATAGACAGGAAATCTTCCAACAACCTTCTCCCTCATCACAGCAGAAACATAAGCTATTTTGTCTCTATTTCCATTCCTGCAGGATAGAAAGTGAGAAATACTGTCAGAGATGTGTGTGATGTGAGTTAGAAACTATAAAAGGAGAAGACAATTACTGAGAAATTCTTGAAGGTATGAGTTTCTTTAGGAAAGGAAAGATTTTGTTTAAGAACAGAGTCAGTTTTTAAGATTCCCCAAATTATATCCTGGACCTGCTAAAGGCTTATTGCGTAACACTGGAAGATACTCTGAGGTCCAGACCATATTTAGTTTCCTAATTTCTCATTCATAACAAGCACCTGAATTTCTACACTTTGTGCTTAATTTTCCAGGTCTATCAGATTGGAAGAAGCTAATCCTGCCTGCTTCCACAGTTAATGGCTTGCATTTCTGTGAAGTGCTTAGATATGACAAGGAGAGTTATTACAGGTAGGTAGAGAAAAAACACTGGAGTCACTTCAGTCCATCAGCTTTTAAATATGTCCTAGACATCTTATTGCTGTGTACATTAAAGCTTTAGAAGTGAAATCTCCCTTTGTTGACTGAGCACAGGACACATGACAGAGATGTGCGTTCATGAAGTTCACCCTTCAAACACACAATTTTCTCTCCTGAGTCTCTAATAGTTTGCCTTATGAAACCTGCTGAGGATTTCTCATTTTAAGAGTTAAATTGATTCAGTCAAGTTAAAAGCAATCACATATTTACTGCTGTTCCAAACTCAGTTATTACTCCTCCATTTTCTTTCTATCAGTTAAGGCAGTGGACTGCAGCCCTATTTCATCATTTCATAGGGAATCAAAGCCTGCTCTGCCTTCTGCCTTCTGTTCTGCCAGCCTTTCAGGAATAAATTTGGGAGAAAAAGGCATGCCAGGTGGTCACCATGGAGAGAACCACGTGGAGGGACTAAGAAGGCACTGCGGCTTGTGGTTTGAAAAGGGTACAGATGTGAGATTTCTCAGACAGCGTGCACGGCTAAATGGAGCAAGAGATGGAAATTCAGGACTGGAATAGGATGCCTGAGTCCTTCATATGGCCAGAGATCCTGGGTAGAAGAGCCCAGTAGTTACACAAAAGTGGAATTTGAAGGGGCAATCTATTTCTGCTGATGGATGTGTACAGGTTTCGTTCATAACACGCTGGAGTCCCAGAGACCTTCCCTCTGAGTTACAAGTGAGACCAGACAGCTTGTAGAGATTCAACCCTTAGAGGCATTTTTCTGATGGAAAATTCAGTGAAATATTCTTTGCTAAACAACTTGGCTGGATTAACTTCAGAAGGACAATGCACACCTGAAAAGACTTATTCAAATCTGTATGACTTCATGTTTTTAAATGGACCATAAATTCTAAAAATTAATTTGCAATTCTGTTGGTTTATGTGAGACTTATTTGCAGTTCCTCACATTTCATTGCTGTTGGCCTTTCTGAGAGTTGCAAAGGCTTCTTCAATAATGAAGAATATAATTCCAGGAAGACGAGGGATTTCTCTAACTAGTGGGATTGCTTATTGCTTTTTCCCCAGGCTATTTTGCTTCAAAAATGCCATTTAACATAATAAAACAAGATCAGACACAGCCATGAAACTGTCCTGGCAGTTTTAGCTTTTAGCCAGGTGAGTAGGTTGCAGAGTTTTATATGCATTTTGAGACTAACATTTTCCTTCCACTTTACTAAATCCTGTGATATAACTAAGCCAGAGCTAATTTTTATTCACTAAAAGAATATCTTTGCAATGTAAATTTATTTGAACATTTTGAATCACCTCCACATTCAGTGAAACTTGGTCCCAATGATCCCCAAATTATGGAATTAGTCTTCATGTGGGGTGTTTTATTTGTTTGGAAGTCATTTTTTCACCATAAACTTTCATGTCATCAGGCAGCTTTCTGAAACATTACTTCTCTTGCCAGAAACATCAGCTTTGGTCTATAACAAAACGGCTCTGTTGTAGAAAAGATGTATTGCTATACTGAAATATAGGGCACAGAGCAAATGATCTTTCTTCTGATGTGTCTCTTTATATAACCAGAGTTGTCATGACAACTGCAGAGTTACGTTAGGTGCAGAAGCATGACTAAGGGTCTTTGTCTTACTGGTGAACACGCCTGCAATTCTCAGTCTCTCAGCAACAGAAATCACAAATAACCATCCCACTCAATTTTTTCCTACTCACAGAACTTTCTGTGTAAATGGCACACTACTTATAAACAGGAAAAACTTTTCATTCTGCCAGCACTTTGCAATTCACAGCCAAAGCAGCTTTGCAGACCATACATGGGTGCAGGAACAAGGATTGAGGGAGAAGCAGAGGAGTTGCCCACAGACTTCTCCCTTGTGTGATACAGCAGGTACACCAATGCACAGCATCAATGGGGTGAAGGAATCTACCATTCTTTTAGATTCCTGATGAGTCTACTCCAATTTTCAGGTGGCAACTTCCACTGAGAACATGACTAAAACAATAGGTGTACTAAGTTATAGAAATAAAAGCCTGGATATTTAGGTGCTTTCTTCATCCCAAGGAGTGAACTTATACCTGGTGCCCACAAACCTTACCTCTCAGTTGTGTCACTTCAAGGCTGAGGGCTATACATCTCCACTCTCACAGCTACTATGATCAATATTTTATTGGTGTCTGAGATGTTCCTCCCATGAAAGAAGCAGAGTGGAATCAGCATTAGCTAGAGACAGAGAAGGAACGGGGAATGACCTGTTGCAAGAAACCTTAAAAATCATCGAGTTCCAACCTTCCTGATAGCCCAGTCTACGTCAGGATAAGCAGCATATACACTGGATAAAATGTAAAAGGCTAGGCAACACCCAGGTCAGAGAGGAAACAGGGAATAGTTGAATATCACTACACACCTTCAGGAAAATAATGCTAAGTACTTCAGAACAAGACCAGGTTTGTCTAATCTGCCTCTGACTATGTAAAAAAACCCATGGAAGCATGGAAGCATAGACATCGAAGCTGAGTAACCACTTTTTTCTGTTCTTTTGCAATTGTCCCGTGTCGCCGTTTCAACATGCAGCTCTGTCCTTACCGCCAAGAAACTGAGAATAAAATTGAGGAATAGCCTCCTATAATATTCACTGTGCAGGGAATGGAACTTAAATAGCTGAAGTGTATTAAGGCCATGTTTGATTACAGGATTTCTTGACACTGGGTTTCCATCAGACAGAGCTCTATTAGTCTCTGGTGCATGGCCTGTTGTAGTAGGATGCTCTCAGTTCCTGTTATACAGGCAAAAACACATGCTCACAAATTAATACCAGTCAACTATTCCACAAAGCCATTTTCTGTTTCACCATCTCCTGCTAACATGTACAATATTGCAATATGATACTGATGATTACTATCATATAGTCCTTTTGGATAGCAGTTTAGGAACTTTTAAAACATGTAGCCACTTCTGACCCTCAACTGTCATTGCATATGACTTTGCTGTAGTTGTATTAGCTTGTACATTTTACTGTTTCATTTTGCCTTGCTGTCTGTTTGCAGGCAGTTTGCAACCACTCTATGGACTACTAACTTGGGAGCTGCTGCAACATATTTCATGTGAGTATTGACTAGCCCAACTTTTGACTTTAGCAAGCATAGGTGCCTGCATTTGAGACAGTCATATTAGTCTCCTTTAATAATCCACAAAGAGAAGTAGGCACCTCTTGCTTTTCACAAAGGGAGCCAATCTATGAGTATCTTTGCCTAAGTAGGTATGTTATCCTGTATCATTTGGAATAACTTCTGTTTTTTTCTTATGCTTCCTATACACTTTTCTGGCCGGAAAGCATTAGCTTAAGTAATTACATGAAGAGCAGAAATGGCATAGCACCAAAATCAGAAGCAGAGTTGCCTTTATTCTAAGCAGAGCTGTAGTTTTCCCCATTTTACCCAGATTTAATTAATCCTGAACCTTGTGTGAACTCTGCAGGTAAAAGTGCCAATCACAGCTCTGAGGATCACACGGAATCATAAAATATTATATCTGGCAGGACTGAATAGCTTTGAGATCCTTTATATTGTCATGCTGGCATACTTACCTTTCACAAACACTGAAAGGAAATACTTACAAGTTTAGATCTTTTATAAAATCTCCAGCATCCCTCTTTGAAATGTACACAAGTGAAGATGCATATTTCAGAATTAATTTTTGGGCATGCTGCAAAGAAATATAACATTCACCCACTTCAGGAAAGTAGAGCCAAATTTCTAAGGATTTGAAAAGCCCCAGATTTATGGACACACATGTCAGATGTGTGGTCTTCTCCAAAAAACCCAAAAACCTATTTGTCCCCTTCCCACTCTTCTGACTAGCCTGGCAAGGTCTCTGATAGGACGTAAAACACAGAACACTGTCTGAAGAGCCACTGGATAGCTTTCTACTCAGGCAACAATTTCTTAAGCAGTCCTTTGCCTTTTGTACATAGCTTTGAGTTGTTTGCCTTCCTTGATCAACCACTGCCACCCTTGATACATTACTAATATGCTGCTGAGTAAGCCACACATCAGACAGACTTCAAATGTGGGTGGATCCAGGTGGCTACAAGCAGACAAAACAGGAGCTTATGGCCACCCTGCAGTGTTGAAATGTAATTAAAATGGTTCCTGTCCTGCTGTCTGTTTTCAGAGGTGCTGTTGGAGAGTGCAGGGCAAGGGATCACGCTGTGCCAGCATGCTGTGAATACTCTGTTTGCCTCCACGCTGCTTCTGATGCCAGAAGGCAGCAAAGCACATGCCAGCAGGGCACTGAAAAGCTCCTGCAACTGCTTTCTGTTTGTATCACATTGTAATAAGGGCCCATGTGGACTCTTTTACCCACCCTGTCACCATGGGAAGGAAAAAAATGAAATTGCTCATTCCAGATACTGTCCTGAGTTGTCTTTTCCCCCTCAAAGGATAAAGTGGCTGCACTCTGCTGCCTAGACCCTGCCTAGAACCCAGCAGACACACCTCCATCCCACCCCCCAGAATGGTCATTTTCCACTTGTAACACCAATTTGCAGAAAAAAATTGCGAAGGGCTGGCAGGACCTCACTTTCCACCCTGTCCAGGCAGTGACAGCATGCCCAGCCAACATCGAAATGACTGCTGTCCCACTGGCCTCTGCCTTCCCCATCCTCACAGCAGACCTGAAACACAGAGCACAGCTCTTGGAGGGGATCTGTCTGAAGAAAAATGGTACCATGCACGGCCAAGGAGAGGCTCAAGGGAGAAGCCATAATTGACTTCTTATTTAACCCAGCCTAATTATGGTGATTAGAAGTGGCTGGATACTGGCAAATGCTGAGAAGGTAGCAGAGAGATGGTGGCACGGGCTGAGGCAAGGACTGCTGTCACAGGAAATGTTTGCTGCATTTCCATTGGAGCAGCAGTGGATAAAGCAGTGCTTTGTAAGGCTCAATGTCATATATATATATGCCATATCTACATGGCTGTGTCAATGACTGCTGTATTTATATGGTCAGACTGTGTCCCTTCCCATCCCTGGAAGTGTTCAAGGCCAGGCTGAATGGGGCTCTGAGCAACTTGGTCTAATGGAAGGTGTCCCTGCCCATGATGGGGAATTGGAATAGGATGATTTTAAGGTCCATCCCAACTCAAACCACTCTATGATTTTATGATTCTTTATCAGGAACTATAATTTCTGGTTTTTTTCCTTTCTAGTTCGGGAAATATGTTGTCTATTTATATACAGTATTTTCTTTGTACTAGTCAGAAGATACAAGATATCTTGCTCTCAGTGTAAATTTATGCAGGAACATTGCTCAGCACAAAGTACAGAAATGGCCTTGTCAGATGCTGAGGCTCCTCTTTCTCTTTATTTCTAAGGTGTGAAGGGCTCTGCCTACCCCAATTTACATGTCTAATTAACTTCAAATTGCTGGCTCATTTGTGTAGCCTGTTGGCTGTTCACCACGCACAAGGCAGAAAGGGAGAAAAGTTTCTGTCAAAGAATTAGCTATAATTAGAGATTTTGCCTGTTCTATGTAGCTCCTTGATGGAAAATATTGAAAGCTATGGGCACCTGACTTCACGTGCAATTTGGATTGCAGGTTTTGTGCAGTGTGATCACATGGAAAAAGACATCCTAGTGTGCCTATGCTGCCAATAAGGAATTTACAGAACAAATCAGGTATGAAGGCTTGAAAGTGGAGGCAGTCAGGCTAAAATCTGCTTTTACACACCATACTATCTCCTTCCCCTCCCAAACACCATTTCCTCCTCATTTTAATAGGAACCCCATTGGCATGGATAACTAGTGATGCAAGTGTAGCTTGAAACAAGACTGGAATTTGCCATGGGATATTATGGAAATCAGTGGGCCTGCATTAAAGAGTAGTTCAAGAAGGACAAACTTCTGCAATCTTTCCTCTGACTGAATTGGCTAGGGCTTCTTTGTAAACTTACGAACAAGAGTCTAAAGTGCTTTGGCACTTTCTGATAAATGACACTGCTGCTTCTCATCAGATGAGCCTTAGGAGGTCAGTTACATGTTGGGAGCTTAGTTGAGGAGTGTTTTCTGCCTTAATGGAAAACAGCTGCAGAGGCAAACCTGCCAAAGCTGAGTAGCATAGCAGCAAATCTGCACTATCTAGGGTAATTATTCACAACTGGAGGAAGGCAAAGAATAGAAAACTCCTTCCTTAAATGCCTCCAGGGCCTCAAAGAAAGTTATGTAAACTCAAAAGCAGATGACTGGAGATTCCAATACAAACCTCCTCTAGCAAGAGCCCAGTAGGGAAAAGACAAAATGGTTTCTCAGGTGCGAAGCTATGGGATATGTGGGAATATTTATCTATACTGCAGAAATACATGCCAGGTGGAAACTCTCCCAATGAACCACACACTGAGTAAGGCAGCTCTGCTACTGAAGCATTAACCTCAAGCAGGGAAACAACAGGAAATACATGGGAGGTGCTGTGATCAAAACTTAATCAGTTACAGCTATCACTCAGTGATCATCTGCCAGCTGTCTGTGAGTACATTTGTGCCAGCTGCAGCAGTTCTGGAGGAGCCCAGTGGTGAGGCACCTGAGTGGAAGTCACTGTTTGACAGTGAGAGATGTGGAGAGCTGTTGACAATGGGGAAGACCAACTGGAGCAGCAAACTACACCTGTGAGCAACTCAGGCACATTGTTGGAGGCAACAGCAGGGGGAAAGAAAACCTGTTGGAACAAGTCCAGAAGAGGACACTAAGTTGATCACAGGGCTGGAGCACATCTCCTGTGAAGACAGGCTGAGAGAGTTGGGGTTATTCAGCCTGAGGAAGAGAAGTTTTGGGGGATATCATATAGCAGCTTTCCAGTACCTAAAGATAGCTTAAAAGAAGGCTGGAGAAAGACTTTTCACAAAGGCATGTAGTGATAGGACAAGGGTGAACGGTTTTAAGCTGAAGGAAGGTAGGTTTAGATAAGATATTAGGAAGAAATTCATTGCTGTGAAGGTGGTGAGGCACAGGAACATGTTGCCCAGAGAGGCTGTAGACTCACCATCCCTGGAGGTGTTCAAGACCATGTTGGATGGGACTCTGAGTAACTTGATGCAGTGGAAGGTTGGAAGTAGGGGGTTTGGAACTAGATGATCTCTAAGGTCCCTTCCAACCAAGCCATTCTATGATTCTATGAAAAGTGTCTCACCTTCATTTATTAGAAGACTTTTACAACTTTCAGTGAGTGAAGCAGACTTTCATACTTGACAGCAATTCCTTGACTAAAGATTCATATCCAAACTTTCTTCTCCTCAAGTAATATCCTGACTCGATGAACATGGTCATGCCATGTCTCATATGGTCATGTACTCCAGTCCAGAGAGTGGCAGCTCTCCCAGTGCTCCCTTGCCTGCTGTAAGCAGCCACACAGGGTGAGCTTGGGAGAGACTGAGCTGCCCAGCAAACACTGCAGCAGATGTAGAACTCACCTTGTTCTCAGCATTGGATCTCAGGGCAGTTCTGCAAGCAACAAAACCCCCGGAATTTAAAGGACTTTCTTACTTAATTCTTCTTTAAGCATGGAGTAACTGTGTGACTAAAAAAACAGTCAATAAAAAACTCTTCACACTGCCAAGAGAAATGTCAGTGGGAGGCAATTTTCTTTGCCGTGAAAATTGCTAGTGTTGTCTACCCAAACTTGCCACACCAGCAGCAATACACAAAAACATCAGAACTTCTTCTAGTGTTGTAAGAATCACAGGGAACCTACAACATATGTCAATTGTACATCATGCCTGCCACTGTGATGTGTAAAATAGCACAATGGAAATTCACTGCTATTGCCAAAAGCCAACATGACCTCTGACTGGGAACAACGGACTTGTAATTTTAAGGCCTAAAGATTATTTATCATGCTGCAGTAATTTCTCAGCATATATCGTGAGGCATAGACAAGTCCAAACAATTATGGCCTCAGTACAGGATGTTTAAAAGTATCAGAAGCATAATACAAACCCAGTAAGGTTTGTTCCATTGAACAGATCCATGATAAACTATGGCAAATTCATCCATAGCACCCAGAGTTTGAAATAAGAAAATTCAGCTAAGTCAGTACTCGAAATCTCCTGCTCCATTTACCTCATACCTCTTAAAAATTGTTAGTAGCTTCCCTTGTCTGGTAACAATATCTCATAACCTGTGTAATCTATATTAGCCTATGAGTTTCTTAGTACAAAAGAACAACCTTTTTTAATTAGTTTGTAATGGAAATGAAGAGTTTTGAGGAAGGAACGTTCACTCTTTCTATTGAAATATTCTATAACGGCTACAGAAATGCCTTTGGCAGGAAATCTGTGGAAGTGGAATTTGGTATGGTGAAGTAGAACCTTTATGACTTCATGAAAGGTGTTCTTAGTGCTGCTTTCGTTGCTTCTGAAGTATAGCAAAAAATCATGTAATTTAGCATCCAAGCTCCTTCTCAAATTTGGTGTTGGTAGAGGCTGAAAAATAATCTAATTTCCTTCAAACTAGCTCTGGGCTTGTGGCCAAAATGTAACAAGTAGTGAAGTCTTTGAAAGCTTGAAAAGGAGCTAAAATCAACAGCTGGATCTTTGGCTGGTGCAAACAAGAATGGAACGATGAAATCTGACAGGCTGGCTTTGTAGTCTGATGTAATTATCTTTTTATAGCTGCTTGTTTATCTGAAATGATCTGCTTAAAATGGTTAAACAGCAGACAATAAGGGTCAGAAACTCCATTAGCACTCAACTAATTGTCAATTCTTGCATGTAAGTTGTGGTTACTCATGTATACAGTCATCTGCCCATATTTGAATCTCTAAAGCACACTGTGACCTGTGTTTGTAACCATTTTCCTCTGCAAAATAACATAAGTCTGGTTTTGACAGCAAGCTAATAAAGTTACTTGTAAACAAGAACAGTGCATTATAAATACTACTGGGTTTTAATTACATTGATAATTAAGGATATTTTAAACTCATAAACCCCAGACTTTGTCATTATTTTGTCTATTCCTGTACCTGCACTCATTAAATTTCTGATTCTCTCCCATCAGTGCAGAAGTAGCTTTGAGTTTCCTGTTTCTTTAAAGAAGTGTCATGGTCAACATCTCTGTACTGAATACCTGCAAAATAATGGACTGGTTTGTTCAAGCAACAGGGAGAAAAATGTCTGTCTTGACACAGAATCTAGTTCTTAGCTTTCTGAATGATAAGGAAGAAGGAGAATAGTATTATCTATTCCTCTCTGCTTCATGAGGTAGGTGGACACCAAGCAGTTCGTCAGTTCTGGAATTCTCTTCATTTATGGCATCTGCTTACCTTACAAACATGCTGCTATATTTTAATGTAAATAAGAATGAGCTGAGAAATTCTGAATATGCAGCCAAGAGCAGTTGAATATTCCAGTGTTAGTACACTAGATAATTTTAGAAGTGAACGAGATCTTTTAAAGCTGCAGTTGATGCCAACAATATGTGACTCTTGATGGAGGCAACCTATCTTCCCAATAATCTTCCTGATTCATTTTTTTTCCTGTAAATTAGGGCAAACTTAGGTTAATTGTTTCTTCAAATGAGTTTAAGTGTGAAAATTATTTTTCTGCTTCAGAGGCACTGTTAGAATTAATTTTAATCAGTATACATACCATTAGAATGTGTTTCAAGGAAAGAAAATGATAACCCCCCATTTTTTCAGTCAAACTCCATCGAAACTAAGCCCTCAGCACTCTGCAGTGCGTGCAGGACTTCCCATCAGTTTATTAAAGAGTCAGTAAATATTCAAGGCTGTGTCAGGATTTGGCTGATGTCACTATCTCTGTAGGAAAGTGATGGAGAGACTGTGTCTGGATAGCATTCAAGCTTTAAATATGTCACCTAATTTTAAGGAAAGAAGTAGCACCTCATTTAATTGCCTTGGGGAGCAGTAGCTGACATGACAACCAGACCCCATTTAGAGATGGTATAACTTGATTCGCTTCTACATGTGCTTCACATCAACATCTTTGTAACTCATCTCCAGGCAGGAGTAAGGGAGCAGAGAATATAAGCAGCCTCCTGCCACACAGCAGGGAATCGTAACTGCTATGGAAACGAGCAGCTTAGTGAAAGGAGAATTTACTGGATAGCTTTCTACAATCTCCTTGACATTTTACAGATGCATGGGGAAAAGAAAAAGTCAAAAACTATTGAAGTGTTACCACAACTTCTTCCGCACTTACCTGTTGACAGCCTAGTTAGGAATGGGTTTGCACACAATAAATTGACCTTGATGGTGGGTTCTTGGTTTTGTTTTTTGGAGCAGCATTGTTAGTCAGACATTGTCCAGCCCTGGGTCCCAGCCCCAGTTATCTTATAAGCCATATAAACTTTACCTAACATTTAATTAAAAAACATAAAACTTAAAATTAGTACTTTAAGGGAAAAAACGGTTAGATTTGTTACCGTGTTTGGCTGTGCTGTAGATTCATCTGTGAATGTCAGTTTTAAGAAAGCACTATTTCTGCCTTTTCTGCACAGATAAATTTGAGAAGCACCAGCTGTCTGGAAAGAAACTTTGTTTTCATGATTTCCAGAGCAGAGCTGCAGAAGTGTTTGGATAACCTTCAGAGAAACAGTGATTCTCATGCTGGAAGTGAAGCACATTTCTGAACTCTGAAATTTGTCACCAGCATTTGGCAAACTGCATTATTTGTGGAGTATCTATTACATTATTCACCTCTGCAACACAGCTGCCACCACCCCTTTACAATGATGCAAAGTGAAAATCTTTGCCATAATGTAAATAGGTTTATAAAGAAAATAATGCCAGCTGTCAGGAAAGACTCAAATACTTGTTCTCATGCTCATCATGAGTGATTAGATTTGGTTTTTCTGCCCTTTTTGTTTATGCACAATGCTGAAAGAGACATGAACAATAATATGAAGTACTTCTTATCTTAAATGTGAAATTCCAAAGATACAGGATACCCAGACTGGCTTCTTATGTAGCATTACATGCACTGCTTTCCATCAGAATTTATTAAAATCAGAACTAAATACCTTGCAGAAAATTTCATAATGAAAAGAAAAATTTGGAAAAAGATATGGAATCAATATGAGGTACCAAAAGGTCTGATTTTTCAGTTATGGGGAAAATACAAGTAAGCAGTTCATACTGTGACCTGAGAAACCTGCCCCAATATATGCACAGTGTGAGAAAGGTGGGTAATCCTATATAGCAAATCAAGTTGCTGGTAAGTGGAGAGGAAGATATGAAATATGTATATGGCACTTCAGACAGCTAGGGCTCAGTTCAGATGCATAAACACAAGAACCTAACACCGTTTGAGTTACCTTATGACATTCTGATCATACTAGGTTTTAGGCAAGTCAGCAACTTTTAGCTGTCTAGAGTTATGTAAAATGTTTTCCACATTGTAAACCCTGGGAAGCTGAGACCATGTGAACTTCTGATACAGCTATCTGTGATAGCTTGTGGGAAGAGGGGAACACTTGTCTAAGAATCACTAAATTCCATGTATTACCAAGCTAGATAACATCAAATTCATTTATATTATTCTTAATACAGCTGGTACTGTACTCCTCTTATTTGAAGTTAATTTCATTAGCCATTTGCTCTCTTATGCAATTAATAAGAAACAAGATTCATATTTGAGATCCTCCCATGGAAACTCCTTACAGCTTGGTGTTTGGTGATATGTGGTTACTCTGTATGGACTGCAGCACAGTTTTCTATGAAATTTGGTAAGTCCATTGGAAAGGTTTTTAAATAAGATGTCAAAAGCCTCTTTATCAAATTGAAATCTAAATTGATCATACAGGCTTTATTCTGCATATTCACTCTGTTCTTTTGGCTAGTCATATATGGCCTAATTCAGCTTATCATGCTTCTTTGTGGAGTAATGAAGCACCAATATGTAATCAAGAACCAGTTAATTTAATTTGCAACAGCTGAAAAATCAATTCTGCTCGGTAAAATTGCAGATCACTTAGACTGCAAGGTTGCAGAGACAATGGCTATATGTTGTGACAGTTACAGCAGTGATAGAGAAAATCACTGTGCCTAAAGTGACATGAATGTAATAAAGCTATGCACACCTCAAAGAGAATGCCTCTCAAAAAAGTGACAGCTGTTAGAGCTGGTGTGAATCTTCCATTTTAGGGCATCTGTGAATGGCACTTCTATGTGTCACAGACCTTTATTTACGTGAAAGTTCCTTGTTTGTTTCTGGTATGGTTAAATATGTTAAGTGTTAAGAGCTGGTTGCAAGTCAGTCAACTCGCCAAGACCAAAAGGGAGCAGTTTGAAAACTAGAAATAAAATGCCTGTTTTCATTAACTTTCATTACTGACCATATGGAAGGGATTCAGAAGAAGCAGAATTACTGTACACAGCTCCTATCCTAGCACCTGTGGCTGAAGCATCTGGGAGGTAT
The DNA here is from genome assembly GCF_000695815.1 of Acanthisitta chloris. Taxonomy (NCBI): domain Eukaryota; kingdom Metazoa; phylum Chordata; class Aves; order Passeriformes; family Acanthisittidae; genus Acanthisitta; species Acanthisitta chloris. Next base: position 69,038 of record NW_008650928.1, on the reverse strand, counting down.
ATTGGCAGGAATTTGTGACGTGAGCTGTAATGTTTCTGTACAAATGCTATGGTGCTATTTGTCAACCCATCTTGCTCTTAGAGAGGCTGCAAATATCCACGTTCTGTTACAGTGCACAGAGCTGCAGAGAGAGAGAGAGACTGGCCTTGACAGGTCAGCTATGGGGATTGTGGCTTCATCAGCCATCCCTGCCAAGGAGCCCACTGTGGCAGGTATATTGACAATAATTTTTACAAACCAACAGCAGCTGCCATTGGTTTAAACCTGAATTTAAAAACAAAAAGGGGCAGCCAGCAGCACAGAAAACAGAGACTGTCTTTTCAGATCTTTGCAGATGTACAAAGACTCATCTTTCGCAGGTGCATGAACTTTGAAGGATGTCTTTATCTAGAGGCAGACTTTTAGCTTACAGAGCATGATATTAGGGTACAAAATTGGTTACAAATACGTGAATATTCCTACTCTTTGTGTCTGTGCTAATAATCAAGCAATGTCCTTGTTGCTGTACAAAAGAAAAATTAAAGAAAATAAAAAAGGCAGATCTTCTTCCAGCTATCACAACCAGCTTTACCATACAGCAACCCAAAGAATATAGTGTGAGGGAAGCAATGGGTTTTTCTTACAGTACCTGATACCCTTGCAGTCAGTGACTGTGAACAGAGCAAAGTCCAAAATAGTCTACCTCGTTTCACTGAGCAATTAATTAATCTTTACAGAGATGGAAGATAACAGACCAGATCCACAGGCTAGTTACCAGACTAGCTAAAGTGCTTGGCTGACTTCAAAAAACATGTTTGTGGAGCTGTACACTTAAAGCTCAATAACATAGGACATTCAGCAATATATGGTGGGTGGAAGAATAGAATTCTTTCAAGAATATGAATAAATCTGGTTTGGTTAGAGATAAACAAGACTGCAATCAATTGCTGGAGGTCTACTGTCCTTTTGCCTAACAAGATATTCTTTCATAGTGGTATGAACATCACTAGCAATAGTATTTTTGATACTGAAAACAAAGCAATAGATTAGCTTTTTGTAAGCTTATAAGCACATCTAATTATGAAGCCACTTCTTATGAACAGAAGACTCAACCTTTCCATTTTTTTAAAGTTAATTCCAGTGCTGTCAATTTCATCCATATAAAAATTATTTTGGAAATGCAACAGAGGTTCTAATTTTTATTCTTTTTAATGAACCCTGCACACCAGGACTGCATGCAGAATAGACTCTAGTGCCCTGCTTCTCTTTAGCATTCATCAGCTTTATAGGAACCCTCAGTTGCAGGCAAGATATAATTTAGGACCAGTTTATTTACAAAACCAGAGATACATAGTGGAGATGAAAATAAAACAAGTGCCTTTGTCACTGACAGTTTAAATTAGCCTGTTGCTCCTAGTGTGATTAAAGCAGAATAGGGAACATAGGATAATACGAAGAGAAAAACTCAACAGATGCACGTTTTATAAAATCATTAGTCATTTTACTACCATAGATATCCCTCTGTAACTGCAAGGACAGGTTCTGATCCAGATGATTTTTCATAGAAGTCCTCAGCAGACACCTATCCATTACTACAATGACAGGTAGTATTTAAGGATAGTATAGCAGTAATTAAAATAATATTTTCCCTCTAAAAGCTCAGTTTAAGTACCCACTTCAGTGTGTTCAGAGTTTCAGTATTCAACAAAGTAATCAAAGAGCAGGTTTATGCAGTGGGTTCAGAATCTGACAGTGGAGAATGAGAGCACCAAAATTCAGTCATATTCCCTGGTTAAACGGGCAGATTTAAAAAATTGCTTTAGAATACCTCATCTCACCTCAGAGAAGAACTTTCACATATTAAAATTTAATTCTGTCCCCATCAGAGGCAAAGGGATCCAGCTCATTTAAGTGGGAGAGGCATTAGGGCCTGCCTGTGGAGCCTTGAGCTGTGAAATAAGAAGTTTTGGGGCTGAGCTAAATGCTGATGAATTTGCTTAGTGTAAGAGCTGCCTTTCACTCAAGATAAGTGTAAAGAGGACATTCAACTGCTCTGTGCACCCAGGTAGCAGAAATGATAGGAAAGCTGTCACAACCACTGGGTTGCATGCTGCAGAGGCTGAGAACAAGACGAATCATTTGGTAGTGGAAAAGGGTAAGACAAATGCAGGCAAATGTAAGAACTGATTGCTGAAACTGTGATTGCCTACTGTCTGTGATAGAAAGAGGGAAGGGTGCCTGACAAAGAGCAAAAAGCACAGGATGCATTAACAGCATTGTTAGCAGTGTGGGCAGAGAAAAATCTGGCAGATAATTTCTATGGGAGACTGGGAGCAGAGAACTTGTCTTCTGATTGCTGCTGTGGCCAGAGAAAACAGGCCCCAGCATTTTTTTTTTTTTTGCAACTAAACATCTTTGATCACATCAGCAATGCATAAAACCACTGTCACCCGTTCTTCCTCATGGGCAGAACTCCTCACTGAGCTTGAGACTATTAACTAAGGTCAGAAAGGACATAGAACAGTTAACAAGGCTTTTTTTAAAAAAAATTGTACTGTTATGGGAACCAAAGTAACAGCTCTGATATCCAAAGTTTTTAAGATAATTCAGTTTCATTTATCAACCTATCCTTTACATTAGTATCTTTCTGTTCAGTCTATTAGTGAGTTTTCCTGGAGGATTTGGTTTAGTGTTTGTGTACAAACCAATGAGCTTGTTCCATTTCTGTCTGGAACAGCCACAGCATGGTCTGTTTTGGTTCGTTGCAAAGTAAAATCTCATGGGTTCATGTCTGGAAGAAAAAACAATCATTCTCATAGAGCTACCTACTGCTTTTGCCTCTCTGGAGGCTCCTGGCTTCCTCCACTGCTGCTCTCAGCTGCTCCTATCTGACATGCCATGCATGGACAGGCATCTCACTTGGCAATGTGATCTAACAAGAGATTCATTAATCCATAGTTCTATTTTTAAATTGTATTTAAGTTGGTATTGGAATGGTATCATTCAATGGCAAAAATGGATATATTTCTGAAGTAACTGAGACATCCTTGCAAAGGCAGAGTGCTCTATTAGGATAAAAGAACTAAAAAGACAACAAGATAATGAGATATTCTGACTTCACAGTGTATCATATTAATTGTGTTCAATTAAGGAACACAAGCCAAAATAAAAGGGGTCCAAAAGAGAAGCAGTATATATCAAACTATGTCTGAAATGCACTTAAAGTCTACATTGGCAAAAGAAGTGAAGACATTTTCCAAGCTGAACTGAGAGGAATGTCAAAAAGGTGAGTGAGCTATCTGAGAATGAATGAAGGAATGCAAATGAACAATGCAAGGGTAATCTGTTAATTCTCATCCTATTGCTCTGGTTAGATTCATTGTCTGCAGTGAAAGCCATAAATTCAGGATTGTGATTGACTGAAAAGGGCACTGCTTTTAAATTTCAGGTGCTCACCAAGCGTATTGAATGCCTAAAGTTTTTTCACATGTAAAGATCAAGTTGCCAGGTGCTGAGCCATAGCAAAAATGTCTTCTTTCTTCCTTTAGCAATTTAAGGATTGATGCATTAGGCCTTTCATTATATAGATCACTGAAAGGAACAACCATTCCTCTCTTTTACTGTCAAGTTAATTGCAGTAGTGGTGAGCTATATTACAGCTAAATCTCAGACTTGGTGCATCTCAGTGTTTCTAGGAGAAACATCATTGAGAGAGACAGCCCAGTTTTCCCCTGAGAGTCCAGAGGTTTCAGCTCCTCTCTGCCTCAGGTATATAGAAGACATGCATGTGTTCCAGCTACCCCCAGTTCCTCAGAAGTGTAAATATGTATAGTAAGTTGTTTTGGTTTTTTTCTAGTGCAAGCTTTCTGTGTGTCTACAACCAAATAAAAACATGATGATGAGATCTCACGATTGCTGGTGTTTATATGGATGTTCACTGCTACTGTAGTTGCAACCTCAAGATGTTGGTTCCTCACATCCTAAAGCAGATGTCATGCCTTTCACATGGATCATCGTCTGTTCTTGTCTCCACCATAAAGGAGCTTGACAACGACTAGCCCAGATGTAAATTACTTGCCTATACCTGCTTGAAGTTTTCTGAGATGACTTCTAGCATATCTTTCACACCAAGCATTGCTCAACAAGAAAAATGGTAGTGGACCTACACCTCAACAGAAATAAGACAGAATGTTGTTAACTTCATTTTACTGTACTTTTTCGAGTGTTGTCTATCATAACAATATGAATTTCTGTTCACATGATATAAATAATTCAGCCTTACAGCTATGTTGTATGGATATAGAGTTAAGCATTTAGTAATGTTTGCATCAGGCAGCACTGAGATCCTGGCTGGATATGCCCTTGCCAGACAGAGCTAGAAGCATTTTGGGGTGCAGTAAAAAGATGCCTACCACTGAAGAGTTATGGATGTGAATTTAAGTTAATAGTGTCTGCAGAAACTATCTGAATGTGTCTAGGAAAAGAAGGGAAGAAGAGGGAGGTGTATCAGTAAAGGATAGTTATATGAACTGGTGATTATCCCATAAAATAAACCCAAAGAAAAATACCAGCCCTTGCTCTTTGTCATCTTTCACATGTCTGTTTGATCTGTGAACACTCAATGGCATTTTTCTTAATTACAACAGAAGAGGAAACGAATTTAGAAAAGCTGTCTTCTAGCTCAATTAAAGGTGTCATGTGTGTCAGTCCAATGGGTGATCAGTGCTAAAGCACATTTAGGGGATACTGTTATCATCACACCTACAGCAGCTCATGAAAGGGCACACACATACATCAATACTTCAAATTCTGACAATAAAATCAGTCCCTGGACTGAATAGCATACTGTATGAAAGAATCTACAGTGTGCTAGCACAGAAAAAGAGCAACAACAGAAATCTGCCCTTCTTAATATTCAGTCTTCCTTTTTCTTACATTACTGCTATAAATTACCTCAAGAAAAGGTGTTGAATGCATAAAGTTTTTTCACAGGTAAAGACCAAGTTGCCAGGTGCTGAGTCATAGCACTTCTATTATCAACTCCAAAGCCTCCTCTCAGGATATATTCTGTCTACTCTCATAAAGGCACCTACGTACTTCTTCATCCTGGAGCACTAAGGGCTTCATCTGATATAAAAGCAGTGAAGAAATTAGAGTTGATGTGGCCAAATATAAATACTACACTTAGCAGCAGAGTGTGCTGCACTGTTATCTTGGGTGCCGAGAGGAATGTGTTGCCTTGAAAACAAATTCACCTGTAAGCTGTCCTTGCTGTGCCACACTGCTGTTCAGATACCTACTCAGCACCTAGGTGCTCCCACTATAATGTTTCTGCTTCTACTTTCCTTGCAGTTCAGTGGTGTCCCTGTCCCTCCCTGCTTCTGGTGAAAGGTCTGGTTATTTATATACACTCTGAATGCAAGCCTAGCTGACTGTGGCAGTGTGCTTTTTTGCAGCAGCAATGCACATACTTACTAACCCTACTGATGGCTTTCATTAGCAGTAACAGCTCTTGCTGATTCATGGAATTTGCCACCCTGGGAAGGTCCTAGCTGGCTGTGCTGGGACACCCTCCCCATATGTCTCCCACAGAAAGTCATACCTCTCTCCTCATCATGCAGTGATGAGCCTGGGAAGGATGTGTGGAAACTAGGACCTCTGGATGAGGATGAGAGGCTCAAACACCACAGAGATCTATGGAAGTGGCAGTAGTTATTTCAAGGCAAAGTGAAGGACAGAGCTGAGAAGTGGCTACATGGGAGAGTGGAGGAGAAAATGTTGGCTCAACCTTAGTTCTCTATCAGCAAGGAGTGCAGCTGGAGAGGCCAAGGCTCACCTAGCTACTCAGCACCCACCAGGATTCTGAGCATATCATGGAGACCATTTCACATTTTCATTAAAAACATAAAGAATACTCTGGTGGATGTGAGATGGGGTTAGAACAAACCAAAGGAATATGTATAAGTGTATTAGTTTTGCAGCATCTGCATGAAATTTTCAGTCATAAAGTATTGCAGCTGTAAAAATGGAATTATTAAGTATATAACTTTAACATGGTTCTCATAAATAAGGAATTTTATCAACAGAGTGGCTATTAACTGGTCAGACACTAGTGTCTTGAAGGAACAATTGCCCATTTATTGCATGAACATTAACTGCCCACATGATTACTGGATAAAAATAAAGCATTGTTTAAAAACAATTAAAACATGGTGAGAAACATGACAAGCAATCGTTCTCCTGAATCTGAAATAAGGTATATCTTATCTAGAGAATGGTGTTCAGTTTTAAACACCGAATTTTAAAAGAGATGGAGAAAGTAAGGAGCATGTAGGGATCTTAGTGGACAACTGAATGCTAAAAAAAGGTTTAAAATGAGAAAATTTGTGTATCACATATAGGTGTTATGTATGGCATTCTTCTGAAAACTGTATTTGTTGAGTTGTTTTTCTGGTTTTGAAAGAACAATGATTTTTCCTTTGAATACTGTGAAAAATTAATCTGACAAATAAAAAATATTGTTTGGATTAAATATATGCACTGAACTTGCTTCTCCCTACCAGCAATAGTGTGTTTACTAAATATTGTAGGCATTGGGGGTTTAAAAGATGAAGGAGAGGAATAGAAGGAGAGGAGGGTGAGAAAACTATGGAAGAAAAAATCACAAGTAGAACAGCAAAAAAAAAAGAACAACCAAAGACTATTAGTATTCTTTTCATTCCTTCATCCTTAAAAATCATATGTGTTATAAGATGATGCATGGATGAAATCAAATCAATTCTTTTGCATCAAAGCACTGGATTTCAACCAATAGGATGATCTGTTTATTCTAAATACATATCTACAGGGTGTGGACACAAACTACAGATGTAACTTTTACCCACACTGATTAACAGAGACATAAACCCACCTGACCTTAGGTATCCCAGCTACATCTGCCATAATCACACCCACTGCTTGCAGAGCCTCCCTTTGGCTTCTCTTCCCTTGGCACTAGCCCAGCCCTGCCAAGCACAACTCCTCCCTCAGTTCTGTGAAGGAGGGAAGGGTTATGGTTAGTGTTAAGGTTAGGGTAAGGACTACATCTAAAAGTTTCCTCCCTCGGCAGCTTTTTCTGTTGTGAGCATGCCCTCCAACATCTCCCATGTAAAGGTCATGTCTGACCACCGGTTTGCTGCTTAGAGACAATCTAAGGAGATGTACTTCCCCTTAAAGGGCAACCTTGGGGTGAGAGCTTTTGCAAACACTCTCAGACATGTTCTTCATTTGTTTGCAGTTCTTAGAATCATAGAAGGGTTTGTGCTGGAAGGGACCTTAAAGATCATCTTTATCCAATTTAAAAAAAGGCAAAAAATATTAAGATAACCACTTCGGGAATGATTTCAGAATTCTTCTTTGCAATCCTAACCATGCAAAGCACCTTGAAGTGATTTGACACACCACTCTTAACAACCTTATGCCCCTGTGTTGTCCTTTTTGCATCTTCTCCTCAAGAGATGATGCCAATGTTAAAATTTAAAATAAAAAATATGCATACTCTGCAATCCTTCTAGAAAAATGCCAGTCTTAGGGATCCAAATGAGAAATTGGCCTGGGAGTAATTTCAGTATGGATCTTACAAGATGTTGGCAGCTGTTTTAATGAGACTGATATTTTAAACAGCCATTTGGAAAAAAAGAAACAGTGGATGCTATCATCATCTTTATGTAGCTCTTGCTCATCATAATATTTCTGACATTAAAGCTGTATTTTCAGAAAGCTGTTATGAGGTCTTAAATGCTCTTAACTCTTTAACAGTGCTCCTTCCATTGGGGGGGGGGGCAGTGTAAGGATGAACTTGTCATGGATTCTTCAGAGATTGTATAATGAGAATTATTAAAATATTCAGGTTCTTGGGAGGTTACCAGGTTTCCAATTACTGTGTGTGTTTTATTTCTGTTTAATCTTAATATCTTATTTTATTTTAGTCCTAATATAATCCTTACATTTTTTAAAATATAGGAGTGTTTATCACAGTACTAAGCTGGTAATGAGTAACTTTTCCTTCCTGCTTTGCCTGTGCTTATGTCATAAAGCCATATCTTCCAAAGTGGAGTCCCTGCTTAGCATTAAGTGGTTTCTTGTCTCTTCTATGACTTTGAAATGACGAATTTAGAGTTTAAAGCTGATTAATAACCAGTCCACTGCTTTTGTGTGAGCACAAACTATAGTGACTGCAGAGAGACTCTTGACAGAGCTGAAGTCCACAGGATGACAGGAAAACACTGTCCCAAAATGCCACTTGACAGATGAGGACATACATAGTAGCTGCCCATGTGCATGTTCTCAACCTTTCCAGCCCTGATTGAGGACACACAGTTTAAATGTCTCCCCTGAGTGCA
>NW_008650928.1:35397-60648 GCF_000695815.1 Acanthisitta chloris | reverse complement strand
ATCTCCAAATCTGGACGCTAAAGTGGAGGTGTCCTATCACAGTTTACAGTGTCCCTGGTGCCTCATCAGGGGAGACGCAGGGGATGAGGTAGATGTCCTCAGCTACATCACTCAGGGGTCACAGGATCCCTCTCCTTTGCAGCTTCTGTTTCAGAAGGGCACATGTCCTTGCCCTACCTGTCAGTCCATGGGGATATACCATGGCATCACAAGTATCCCTGTACACCTGTGAGTGGGCACCAACCTGAACCCACAGGTAATGCATCCACGGGAGTCAGGAGCATTAATCAGCTGCTGAGGTGTCTAGTGCTGTTTGAGGTGTGCTAGAGTGCCTGAAATGCCCTCAGGTGATTTTCAGACATAGCACAGGCCCAAGAGGACGACCTCACATGTTTGGTCCAGCAACTAAGCCAGGCAGGACACTCAGGGGACCTTGCATTGTGCTAGGTACAAACATCTGGACAGTTGAACAGAGTCTGGGTGTGAGCTGAAGAGTCTGGCAGGCTCCATCTGACTTCACTGCCTGTAAGAGGAGCTGAAACACCAGAGTTCATATGGGAACTGAAATCCAGGTGTCAGAATTAATCCAGTTTAAAGTAATCTGTTGTACACCACTTCTGGCACTTGGGTGGTACCTCTGAGCTCTTTCCTCCCAGTTACAACTCTGCTAATCTGTTCTTAAATTCAAGTCCCAGCAGCTCCTAGAGGAGTTAAATTCAAAGTTGGCAGGCAGAAGATGGTATAAAGCGATGCAATTGGGATGGCAGGGTGTTTGATGGAGGTTTGTATTTCAGCAATAAAGATTCCTTTTAGTCCAACTCTGAATGCAACCCAAGCTGTACGTTTTCTTCACCTGTTCCTTTCATTATATATCTGCAGATGAACCATGCTTATCCTTACTCTCTCACCAGTGTAAATGATAAGTATCTCCAGGGAAAACAGTGAAGTTATGCTGTTATAAAATAGTGTGAGAGAACAAAAAATGATCTGCAGTATGTACTCTTTTATGTTCTTTAATCCGGACTTTTATGTGTAGCTGGAAAAGCAAGAGATCATTGCTTTAAAGACCTGCAGTAATTTAAAATTCTATACCTAAGAGACTTGATACAGCCTTAAACTTAAAATGTTCACTAATTAGGGTGAACTACTGAGGTTTAAAGTAAGGGACAATTGAATATAGAAAAAACATTTTTCCTGCTACCTTTTGAATTGAAACAAGAGGCAAAAGTGCTGTTTTTAAGAGTATGCATAGCTTAATTTATATGTTTCAGTTGGGCAAACTCCTGGGAAAATTAGTACCTTCCTCTGATGTACAGTGGAATTCTTCCAAAGGACAAGATCCTTAAGCTGATACAAATCAGCATAGAGCCTCTGAATATCACCTCCAGATCTAACTTACAGTTTCTAACCTACAAATACTTATCTACAAATACTAAGGCTTTTAAATAATCTGACTCCTCTGATACATTCAGAGTTTATGCTTATTAATTCATTAGGATTACATCAATTAGCATCATACTTTACCAAAATCCTTTGTTTTTTTCCTAGAAGAAATTACTTCTATCTAGTTTCAACATTACCCAATGCAATTTATATGTGGAACCCAGTGCAGCCACTGAAAGTCTCATCTATAGATTCTGAAGTAAGGAATGATGCTTTCTTCAGTTGCATTCACATGATCATGGAAGGTCTGGGGTGGACAGATCATTAATTATCCAAACTACAATCAGACCATGACACAGTCCAATAACTCCCCTCAGCTTTGAAACATGGTAGAAGTTGAAGTGACCACAAATCTCAAGAAACTCCATGATGTGAAAAATGAGCCCAACAGAAGGCTGACCCTTGGGTCTGGATTCACCCTGGGTTCCAAATTTTTCTTACCAGGATTACAGTGAGGTGAGTCAGACATTCTCTGTCATAGCTTGGGCTCTTAACATCATCTCTAATACTTCCAAGGTGTTTCATAAGGAAACTGGGACATGTGAGCAACCCAAAGGTCTTGTTTTCAGTCAAAGAGTAGCTGAACTTTCAAACTGAGAACACTGTTTTTTGATCAGGTCTTTCCTCCTAGGTTTTTATGAAAAATTGTCAAAAGCACAGCCTATAAAAGTGCAATCCATTTTCAGTCAAATATCTGGTTTGCAGAAGTTTTAGTAGTATTAGAGATAACAAAGCATAAACAAGGACTAGTTTAGGTACCAGTTCATCCTTTATTAATTTCTTTTTCTTTATAGCCACTTTCAATTAAAATAGAATTCTAATTTAATTTGAAAAAATTATTTCATATAATACAACGAGGTATATAGAAAGAGCTTGCCTCTACATTTCTGTAAGCATCTTTAGAGAGTACTGAATATTTAGAAGATCTTATAAATAGAAGTGAGTTCCATATGGCAAGATAATAAATATTCATAAAATTATGGATAGTCTGATTCTCTGACTCATTTTTTGAGATTGCAGTGCTGTAGGAAACAAATATGCTGCTCCTTCATTTGAGTGTTGGATAACACATTGGTCTGCTTGCCAGTACAATCTAGGCACTTTGCATAAGAATATTTTTTTTCTCATTGCACCTCATAAACATGAATATCTTTTAGCCTTTTACATTTTTAATATTAAGCTGTAAAGTTTCAGAGCCCTTGGTTGGATGTGACAGTATGTGTAGTGTACAGCTTGAAATGTCCTTTGCAGATTTCTTGAAAAGTGAACTGCATGAAAAGGTATAAATTTTGCACAACTGACAGAAAAAAGAAACTCCATGTTGAGCATCAGGTGGGCCATATGAAATTAATAATTTCTCAGTTCATTTCCCAATGGAAATACAGCTAGCATACACAAACTCCAGCTTCGCATTGATTGCCATACTTGTTTAAAATCTGAGTTCCACAAATAGGTACTTTCTCTAAATATGCACTCCAGTTTCCATGAAGACAACTTGTCAACTGGGCCAGGGAGACTCCTGCAGGGTGGTAGGCTGTCTCTGCAGAAGGAGGTTTGTAGTCTAAACCTCACCATAGGAAAAGCAGTCTCCTTCAGATGGGACATCTGTGGGTGCCAGGTGAGCAGCAGATGCAGCTCACAGCCCTCAAGCAGAGACTCAGGCTGTCCATTCTTTGGTTGCAGACCAAAGACCCTGATGTCTCAGATTAAAGAGGAGTATTTAAGTACTTGGTGGTTTTGCTAGATTTGCTTCTGAGACACCTCCTCACTAGATCAAGGCCTCATCCAGCCTGGCTTTGACCACAGCCAGGGCTGGGGCAGCCACCACATCCCTGAGCACCCTGTGCCAGTGTCTCACCACCCTTAGAGTAAAAGACTTTTGTCTCATCTCCAGCCTAGACTTTCCCTCCTTCAGTTTGAACCCATTACCCCTTGTCCTATCAGTGTAGCTCCTAACAGAGTCCCTCTCTGGCTCCCTTGTAGGCCCTTCAGATATTGAAAAGTTGCTATGAGGTTTCCATGCAGTCTTCTCCAGGCTGAACAGCCCCAACTTCCTCAGCCTGTCTTAATTTTTGCCTGATTTCCTCCATGTCTGGATGCATCAGTCCTAATCTTGAAGTAGTTGATCCTTGAATATCAGCCAGCAATCTTTGGCCCCTCTGCCTTCCAGGACTTCATCCCAAGGGACTCTGCCAAGAAGGTCCTTGAAGAAGCCAAAGTCTTCTGTACTGAAGTCCAGGGTTTAGGGGTTACTGCAGAGTGCCAGATTAATGGCTGGACTGATGATTTTAAAGGTCTCTTCCAACCTTGATGATTCTATGATTCCAATCCAGAACAAATTGAGTCATGAGGAAAAATTCTCTACATAGCTCAAACGGTTTTTCCTTATAAAGGCTCAAATTACAGCAGGGAAGAAAAACCAGTACTAACTGGTATTCTGTAACAGGGTCTTGGACCAGTGCTTTGGAACAATCCTCTCCTTAAACCTGCTGTCGTCTCATATTTTATGTATTTTACTAATTTTCCACTATTTTCCAACTTGCATTTGACAAATTCAATAGTATGTCTAATTCTTAATGGTTGTCCATGCCATTTATTTATGATTACATCAAACATATCCATCCTCATTGTTTTATCATTATATTTGTGTCATTGTTACAACCTAATGCTGCTTTTGATTATTAGTGAAAAAACAGGATTTTAAATTTAGTAGATCATTATGCCTTTGCTTTTCTAGTGGAAAACCACAGTGTAAGTGTAATTGCTTCTGAGGAACAACTTGTTATTACAGATATTTCATGCTCATAATTCTCATAATTCTACCAAGAAGATATTTTCAGCCTAAATTTTTCTTGCATACATATTAGCATTGATACTGAGCCCTGAAGATGCACAGCGCTCTATTATTATCCTTTAAGAACCAGGAAATAATTATGGTTAATTTTTATTGTAATTCAATTGTTGCTAACTCAATGCTAATTACCACCTTCTCAATCAGCCCAAGATATAATGAATAAAATGGATTTTCAATGCATTATATAATCAAAATAGGCATTAAAAATGAATTAGGAAATGTTGCCATAAAGTTTTTGGTTATTACATACACATTCTGAAGTGACATAGTTAAACTACTTCTTAGTTGAAAGGATGTTTCAAAGATGAGTAAGGAGCCTGTTTGAAAAGAAATTATATTCCAGGTATCATTTTCATTGCTCATTTTTGGGAAATTTTGTCACTAGCATCAGCTAATTTTCTAGCATTCCTCACACTGCCATGGTCTAGAGGGCTAAAATTAGTTGTAATATATCATTTGTATGCGCTGATTCAGACTTAGCTCCTTTCTCTTTCAAACTGAAACAAAGCTGTATGCTTTGATAACAGTGGAAGATGATGTTCATCTTCTCTTTTCCTTTTCTTTTTTCATTATTTTCAACATGGAAAGTATAATGCCGTGGAAATCAAACCTTCTAGTTCTCTCCTGGCAAGTTTCCAAATATGAGAGGGGAATAAGTACCCTTTCATTATCTAGTTTTGAAAATGAAATAGAAAAGAGAGGTGAATATATATGTGAATTTGTATTTCTATATTGAAGAGTGAAATTTCTACAGAATCCCTATAATTTTCATTTATGCCTGTTAAGGTCTTCATCTCACTTCTGAGTGGATGAATATCACCTTATTTTGTACCAGACTATAGAGTAGAAAGATGTTAGCAGATATTCAGTATGGACCCTTGTCCTATTCTCTTTGGGTTCCCTGCAGGGGAGGGGCTCTACACAGCAAGCTAAAGCTACTGATGGATAGCAGGAAAAGGGCAGAGGTGTTTTAGTGTCTTTTTTTCCCTCCACTCTTCACCATAAAATATGGATGTTAGTGGATTACTAACTGAATTCACAGCACCATCAAAAGGACAAGAACTCAGGTTAAAATATAAAAGGGGAAGTTTAGGTAAGACAGTGTATTTGCACTTTTTTTTCAGTCCAGCTGAGTCTGATGAAAATTGTTGTAAGATATTTAAAAGATGGGCTGAACTAATTTCAGAACAATCAGAGGTTGTCTTTGAGAATGCCTGCTAAGGACAGTGACATTTCAAAAGGTGGAAGATGAATGATTAGAGCACCATCTTCCAACAGGAGACATGGGAACTGCTGAGAAGCTAGAAGATGCTGTGCTCAACTTCGCAGCCAGGAGAACTATTGGAATGAGTTACTCAACAAACAACTGTAGATGCTGGGAAAATAGCAGGCATTTAAGAAAGAGCCAAGATGAATTTCTAAATAACATATCAGATCAAACTATAGATTTCCTTCCTGATAGTGCAACAAGTCTAAAGAAAAGGGAAGAATCAGCAATGTGACATCACTAGACTCCAGTAAGCTAATACACCCTGTTTTGCCTGGTTTTCTTGCAAGCTCAGAAACAGTCTAGATGAAGTTATTATAAGAGGGTTCAAAACTGTTTGTATAAGCATACATAGGGAATAGGTACTGACAGGTCACCATGGCAGACAACAGAAGTATTAGGCAGTATTTTGTTGAGTTCTTGTGATCTATTCATTTTCTTAGGAAAAGCAATCTCCTTCAGATGGGACATCTGTGGGTGCCACTTTAGATAGAAAGTGACAGATGCCCAAATCAGCTATGTAAAAACATACATGCCCACATCACTATAAGATGACTGATCTAAGTCTTCTGACTATATCTCTGCATGGCCTTCTCTGTACTCCTCAATACTTTGTTCAAGAAGACTTGAATAAGAAACAGTGTGGCTAGGCCACTATTGTAACACAATTACCCACCAAGAAAGATACTAGAGGTACTTTAAAAATAGTAAAATCACTAAAAATCTCTTAGTGATCCTGGCAGGCCCACACAGCCTGATGACAAGGTCGTAACTTTGTAGGTAGCAATGCATAGTCACTGCCACACCAGTATAATGGACTGAGCAGTATTACAAAGCTTTTAAAATACTATTTTATTTAAGCTCACATTTCTAAGGATAGAGATATAAGCAAAGCTGGAAGAGCTCTTTTCCTTTGCCAGTGACTTGATCTTGTCCCTGCTTTGTGCTCCAGATTTCCTGCTTCAATTATGCAGCATCATGCATTATACAGTGCTCCTCAACACATGGGGTCAGCCTATAAATGAAGAGCATTAATTCAGTGTGTCACATAATGGGCACCTCCTCCTGCTGAGTGGTTGCTTCAGAAATGGTCTCATCAGAAGTATCACTGGACATGCAAAGCATTTTTTATGAGCCTGTAATGATGGTGTACCTGTTTGCTGGCTGTTCTCTGAGAAAACATATAAAGGTGAAGCATCCATTTCCAGGAAGAACCTTTATTGCCCTCACCCACTTGTATTAAATTTTTTAAATTACTGTTTGGAGCTACTGTGATAGCTGAAATATCTGGATGCAAGTAGAATACATTAAATAGCAAATAACTGTAACTTATATAGTTTACCACAGTAGAATGGATTTATTTTCAATCCAATACCATGATAAAGGAAAAATGTACTTGTGTATGTGCATTTGCAGTGGCAGTATGGATTAGAAGGACACAGCATAAAATACATTTTTGTGCAAGGGAAATATGGATGCTTTCAACTAAACTGAACACAGAATGTTTACTTTGACATTTTCATGTGATCAGTGATGTGTTCTGCTAAGCTCAGCTGTTAGGTAAAAATGTGAAAGCTTGGCACAAACCAAGCAAATTATCTCAGAGGTCAGGTATGCAAATTTTTTCTTTTTTTTTTTTTTGTATCAGAGATATAAATATCTCTGATGTTTTAGCATCTTACGTCATTGATGGCAGTTTCATGTACTCTGTCAGACTTAAATAAGCAATCTAAGCCAGGAAAAAAAACTTGAAAGATGGAAATTTTATATCTATGGGAAAGATTAAATAGTGACAAAATCCCAAATCAACATGAGGTGTACTTTCTATGTGAAAAATCTCATCTTCTGCGCCCATGTTTTTTCTTTCACTCAAGATGTCTCACATAAGATGTATGCATACACACTACTGAAAGTTATTGCTTGGGGTGTCTGCCATAGTTGTGCACAGATTAATTTGTCTTAGCAGGCTGAAAATTGACTAGACCATGAAAAAAAAGAGCAGCCAAAGTCATCTAATAAATTGGGTGAGAATTACTCTCGGTACCTCCATTTAAATTGAGAATAGATGTGCATTACACACTGTCAATGCAGAGAATAAAACAAGAGACTTCGTTTTGTAGTAGATTATTGAATAGACTTGCAGTGACAGTAAGGCAATAAATTAAAAAGTACATCAGCCATTTTTCAATTAGGATTATATTCTCTACTCACCAGCTTTGTAAATAAGGGGAAGAAAATGAGACTATTTCACATGGAGGGCTTTTTGCAGCATTTAGTACAGGGCAACCTATTGGTTGGTTTGGTTGCAGCTGAGACCCAAGCTTAGTTCACTGGCTATATAAAATGTGTGTCTATAAAATACACAAGGACAACGAGTCTTCTGGTAATCCTTCACATGGAAACTGTTAGTCAGATTCACCCTGCATGTAACTTCATTAAGCCAGTGAGCTTAACACTCTGGATAATTTTCCCCCAGAGCATTAATGGCAAGGTGACAGTCTTTTGGAAACAGTCATCACAGTCACACTGGGGAAGGAAGGGAAACTCTTTGCCCTCACAGACATGCTACTGTCCAAAGGCTGGGAACAAATGAAGCATAAAAGCCAATTTGGGTCCTTCTACCAGATACCGAGTTTCTGTTTTAAAAACATCAGTCAATCAGACTGACGTTTCCACTTAACCTTGTGAAACAGAGTGGATTTTCTTCTGTTTGACATTTAAGCAGGGACATCATGTGTGCACTCTTCTGTAGCCATGGCACAGCTTCATATAGGCCACTGAAAGAATGAAATCCCTGTCTGTTTCCAAACTGTTTCTGGGTTCAGATTGTAATATTTCTTTCATGTTGGAGGAAACCTTCATAGTTCATTCTGGCACATCTGTTGTTCCTGGTGTAGAGTGCAAATAAACAGGCTCATTGCCTGGACACCTCATAGAAGCATTCAGCTTGGCAAGAAGAGGATGTTGCTAATATTCTTCCTGAATTATTTAGGGAAGGTCAGTTGAAGGTGCCAGCATCCACATTGTCATTGTTTCCTGAACTCCTGAGCCTTTATCAGGGAGTGTAGTGATAGAACAAGGGACAATGGTTTTAAATAAAAAGAGGGTAGATTTAAACTAGATATGAGGAAGAAATTTTTACAATGAGGGTGATGAAACACTGAAATAGGTTTCCCAAAGAGGTGGTGGGTGCCCTGTCACTTGAAACATTCAGGGTCATGCTGGGTGATGAGCAACCTGATGTAGTGGAAGATCTCCCAGCTTATTGCAGGGTGGCTGAACTAGATGACCTTTAAAGGTCCCTTCCAACTCAAATTATTCTATGATTCTATGGCTGACTGCTATTGTGCCACCATTTATTTCAAGGAGCCATAGCAAGGCCTCTGGGGAACCAGGAGCAAGAACCAAAGTGTATCCCACTACAGGATTTTTTTCACCCTCACTCACAGAGGGGGAAATCAGGACAGTGAATTGCTGCTGTTCTCTTTAAATGTATGTTTTCTGTCTCCACAAGAAAACTCAAGTTTGTACTGTGTCACATGCTAATACCCAGCCAGATTGAAAGCAGCCTGAATCCTGGAAGAAGTCTTCCTCATGTGGTATTCTTCCTACATTAACTTACTTATTTTCAGACCAAAATGGCACTGTGATTCCCCCACTGCTGTCCTGGTCCTTGTAGCCAAACTAGTTCTTGTAAATCTCTTTGGAGTGTCTCCATGTAGTCGTAGAGTGTGCTCTACTCACATGGTGCTCACGCTCCCAGTAGAAAGAAACAGCATCCAGTAGTACTTGTCTACTCCTGAAAACTTCTCTGCTGCAGGCTGGATTTCAGTCCCAGCTACTAAGTCACAAGTCTCACAAAGTAATGACACTTGGTTTGTTTTTTACAGTCCAATTCTTAAATGAGACACTTCTATTTAAAAGGGTAAGGCTTCTCCCTCTTACGACCCAGGAGAAGTGTTTCAAAAAATTACTCAAGAGGAAGACCATGGCCCAAAATCATCACAAAAGCCCAGCTGAGCCTGTGATTTCTGAACAAAGGAAGTGTCAGCACTGGTTGTCTGAAAAATGCAGTTCACTTGCTCATTTTTTCAGCCTTTGTGCTGCTACAGCAAAAGGACACAGTCTCCCATTGAGCAGCTACATCTATCACAAAATACACTCTCATTTGGTGTGCTTAAGAAGAAAGGCCAGGTCAGAATGAAGCAACTTATTGCAGTTCTGCATGCACAAGAACTCAGGGGATTTAAAAAACAGCTCCTCCTGCCATAACGGAGCTTCAAAATCAGTGTTTAAATCAGACTGGAAGATGTGTTGCTTTAAATCCTGGACATAGCTGCAGTGTGATCTGTGGTGTGTTACCAGGCATTTCTAGCATGCTGACTAGGCTATGGATTGTTGTGGTGTTAAGCTGGTACCTCTGCCCCTGTTCACAGAGGACTCCTCACCATAGATCCATTGGCAGAGCATGAACTGCCCAGGCCTTTCTCTCTACCTGCTGCCTCAAACCCAAACAATATCAAATTCATAGTGTGCATAGGCTGCAGAGATTAAGAGACCATCCTCTCTGGAGCAGTGCCCTCGCTCCTTCCAGTTTTCAAGGGAGTAAGCTTTCATTTTCATATCCCTTCCCAAAAGTCTGACAGGCACAGCAAGCCAGCTGGACTATGACTTCCAGCATTTCCTAAAGCCTTCTACTTTTTCCAGGCTGAATATATTTAGCCAACCTACCTTGCAGCTGTCATAAGCACACAAAGGATCTTTCTGGTGCTGGAAGGAAGTCTCCCAGTTCAAACATTTTACAGCAAATTCTGAAGTTTCTGTTCAGGTTAAATTCACGCAAATAGAACTTCTATTCACTTCACTTCTCCTACTCACAATTAAATCGATGAAGTATTTTCTTGACTCTTAGTTTTGCATCTGGCTATCTGTATCAAGTTTTATAGAGTCCTATCTCCTTTATAGTGGTAAAGGGTAAAAGGAAAAATAAGTGAAAAACAAAGACATCAGATTCCTTGTACCAGCATTTATATACTGGATTACAAAGTCTTTGAAATTTGAGGGGTTGTAAAAAACTAAATAATGCCAAATCAATTATTCTCCACAGATTAACAAGAAATTTCATGCATTTTATTGCACTCACTTTGATTTCACACCGTTTGTAGAGCAGGATATGTGTTTAGAAAACTGAAACACGTAAGTAATATAGAAATGTTTTTCAAGTTCCCAGTCACATGAACTGACAATTTAAAACACTTTCTGAAACAGCCTATCCTTGCTCTTGTTTATTGTAAGAAAATAAGAAACTTCAGGCTAAGGCCTCTGTATATCCACATGCAGAAGTGCAGTCTCTTCTGGCAGCCCATGCAGTCTGAGGCTTCAGAGCAAGGGGGAGATCACAGCAGGACCTTGACCCAGGGAATACTGAGGATATTCATCATATTGTACTAATAATGTAAGCTATGAAATGCCTCACAGAAAGTACATGCAAGAGACAAAAAAAGAGCCTGCTATCAGTTGTTCCTATCTCATTCTAATCAGCAGATGCTGTTGTCTCCCTTGGTGGTACCTCCTCTTGGTTGATTTATTCATTCATTAGTGCTTGCACCTAGTTTCTCTTGTCTCCTGCTTTATCAGTGGAAGGTTCAGTCCCCTGTTCATACTGAAACTTTTGACTTAGAGATGCTGATTAAGGTAGAATTAAAACTGATTCTTCACACATTGCATTAAGCAAAAAGGTCAGGTTTGCCACAAATGGGAGTGAAAGAACATGTGTAGATCCATAGAAAGCTATTCAGTAAAAAAAAAAAATAATAATTAATTAATCTAAATCTAAGCATATCCTTATATACCTCACAGTTTGAGGCAAAGAAAAGGCTTTGTCTCTTTCTGTCTACCCCTCTGCTTCTTTGCAGACTGTGCTAAACCACTTCTTGCCTCTCTGCTCCCTGCTGTCCCTGCCCCAGTGCTGGTTGCTGCAGTCTGAGGTGATGTGAGTGGGGCTGCTTGAAGATACATTCACTGCAGAGCTCATATTATAAAGGCTTTCTCATGCATGCTGCAAACTCTGGTTATAATAACAACTTTAAAATCAAACTTATAATGAGGTGAGGATAATATTTCACTGATTACATGACAATCAGACTGCTGCTGATGGCATTGGAGAATTCTGGAAAACTCCGGACCATCAGGCCAGGTCATCTTCTTGGAGAAATCAGTGGAAGATGCTGCATTCAGCATTTGCCTGTTTTTTTGTGCTGTTTTTATTATTGTTGCTTTGATTTGTTTTCCTGTGGAAAAAAAAGCAGAAGTAATCAAACTGTGTGGGAAGCAGGAGGTAGGGAATGGGGATGCTGGAGTATACAGGGTGGGAATTGGGAATAGATAATTTGTATTTTTCTGCTTTCAGACACTGTCCTTACCTTGCTTGGATATTTTCTATTTCATTTCTATTCTAGTTCATTCTATTTCTAATACATTTAAGTTAGCTGGTACAATATTTTGATGAATTTGTTTACAAATAGATTTTAACTGTGTGAAAAATGTCATCCATTTCATGTATAATGTGTAAGTTCCATTGAGGCTTAAAAAGGAAACTATTAAAGCAACACCTTTCCCATATACATTTGATAGGCTTTCAGAAAGTGTCCTTCAAATGTAAAGCTTCTGTCCTTAAAAATCTCTCTTCAGGCAGTACCAAAAACTCTAAGATAAACGAAGATGTGAATTTGGGGGATTTTTTTCAAATGCAAGCCTTTAAAAATGGATAATAATGGATGAGCTGTTTCAGGTAGTCTGCTCATAGGCAGCTCTTGAATTACTAAAGAATTGGTTGTAGTGATTTTGCAAAGATACTACAAAAGAGCTAGGTGATTGTATGGAAATAGGTTTCATCTAACTGTAATGAATGCAATATTCAAGAACTGCATGTAGGAATTTTTATTAGACAATCTTCATTCCTGGTTTCCTTCTGCTGTGAAGGGGTCCAGCTATGCAAGCTAGTGAGGAAAAGGTATGTTAATCTTTCCAGCTTTCATAATCAAGTGACCTATAGCTGCCACAGCATCAGCTAAACCCTGTTTGTGAAAGGGCCTATCAAAGGAAGCACATGTCATTTCAAGGGATTCATAATCACACTTAAACTAGATCTTGAGTGATCAACAATGTCTATGTAAAGTTCTGTTTAGATGACACAATGTCTTTGAGGCTATAAACTCCTCAAATTATGTATTGTCAAGATCAACACATCAAGGTGTTAAGTTGAAAATGGTGATGCTCTGACAGGGAACTGAACAAGGTGTTGAGGATTGTTAACAGCCCTTTCATTTCTTACCACTCAATTTAAAATAAGTAGTGGGGGGAAATCAAATTTCCATGTATCTTGCTTTTCTTCACTTGTCTGAGTATTGACTACTTCTCCAAGTAAACCTCTGAGCTTTAAAACCTTATAATCATCCACCCAGTAAATGTCTTTGTCTAGAAGGGCACCTGGACACAAACTGAGTTTGAGCGCTGTTCTGGAAATGGAATGGGCCACATCTGAAGTCTACGTCCTAGACTGATTCACAGAAGGGTTCTCAAGACTGCTGTTGTGGTCAGATTTCTCTTCCATTTAAACTGATGAAGCAACTGTGGACTGCATCAGGCCTCTCAGATCCCTCAGCACCCCAACTCGTGAGCATGCTGTTAGCTTAGAAGCTGCAAAGCACACCAGCATGGGCTGCCCACAGGCACTCACACCACCAGCAAGTGGACTGCCTGTCCACCTCTGCTGTGGGGAAGAGAGTGAGCAGCAGAAGAGACTCCCAAAGTCTGCTGAGAGCAGTGTAGCTGCCCTGCTGGCCTGAGGAAGGAGCAAATGTGTGTTGAAGCCCTGTGCTTGCACAAGGATGCCTCTCTGATGCAGGGTCTGTGTATTGAAAGAAACCCTTTTGATCCTGGGACATCTATGCTGTGATGAACAGCCTGAGCCCCAAAGAAAGACTGCAGAGGGAAATGTAGATGTCTAGCCATCCTTCAGGGAAAGGGATATACCTTTCCTTTCCTCTTGCCTTTTTGCTGACTAAAACCTATGATTCCTCTCTGAGCAGTCTCCAGTCTCTTGAACCTTTCATACATGAATGTTCTTCCAACAAAGTGTAAAATTCAAACTTGGTTTGAACCCCTTTCATTTTTATCTAAAACCTTTGCTCCCCACAAATACCACATATTATTTCAGACACAACAGAAAAGTATTAAACCCAAGTGAGCTTTAATACAGTTTTTCTTTTAATCTCTACTTTTTATTCTTTCCAAACAGGCATGACAAATCTTAGACAATCTCAGAGTTTCAAGCATAATTGATGCAGGGATAAGAGCAAACTACTCCAAAAATTGCCTTGTTGTTTTAAAGACATTGAGTTAATTAGAGAGATATTCTTGTTAGTGGTGGCTCATTAAAAGATCCTTGATGCAACTGAAATGTTAATTTTAGCAGAAATGATCTAAGGGAATCAAATTATTAATTGAGGCATGTTTAATAGTTTTTTAATTAGATGCTTTAGTGGCAGAAATGATACCAAAACTGCAGTGACTTTCACCAGATTTTTTAAAGAGTTTGTCTATGCAGAGCTGGATTCCCTGATTGCATTACTACTGCCATCTTATTGCCATTCCCAGTCTACCTTCATTTGTGCCAAATTGCAGTAGCTGTTTTTTAAAGTGCATTTGTTTCGCAGCCTCTGATTAGCAGGGCAAGGTGCTCCATAAGACATGATGGGGAGTGAGTCAGGAATGGAGATGAAAAATCATTGTTAACAAATTTTACAACAGGTATTGTGAACAGGTTCCTCTGGTACTTCTGAGCCATGACAGTAACCAAAGAGATGTATTGCAAATTTACCTCCCAATGGGCAGATTTGCTTTCAGTTACAAACAAGAAAGGTCCGAGTCACAAAGATCTAGTACAAACCTTCTTGGGATCCCACATTACATAATATCCTAATCACATGCTCAAAGGCATGTGTCCATTCACCTGTTATGGTCACTGCCCATCTCTTCTGGTGTTTAAACATCTGATTCTTTAATGTGCAGACAACGGGCTGACAACCACACCAGCCCACTAAATAATCCTGGGGGAAAAAAAAAAAAAACAGAAAAATGCAGCAATATTTTTTGGGCTCACAAGTTCAGGAGCAATGACACTGTTTCAGTTCCTGTGGCCTTGGAAAAAAGTTGGTAAGGTCTAAGAAAGCACTCTTGTAGTGCAGTATTGAATGTGATATGCACAGCAACAAAATTCAATTGTATTGCAAACATATTCTTGGTAGCTTATGTCTCCTCTGTGCTGAATCAGAAAAAATCAATCCCTGTAAACCAGGACTCCTGGATCTGTCCTCAAAACTCTTCTTATTTTCAGCTTTCTTCAGAAATTCATATTAAAACAAAGATTTATTAAAAGCAAAAAAAAATAAAAATGTAGCAGTTGAATCATTAGTCTTGTATCACTCAACTACAGTTAGAGGTGTACCACATCATTAATTGTCATGTATGGTCCTTCTGTTTCAGGTCAGGGTACAAGCAGAAGTCACATATGACTGTGTTAAGGGAATGCAGGGCAAAGAATAGACTAATATTTATCTTTAATTGATGGCTTTAATAGTTTCAGAGGCTAGAGAGAGACTATGGCAACTAACTCTGTTATAATACTCAATAGGATGCAAGACTGAAATCCAGGAAAAGATTTGTATCCCAGTAGATTATTTTTTCCCTGACTGAAAAACTGTGGTCTAATCACATCACAGATGTAGATGGTTTCATTCAGACTGTGCCCAATATTTACAATCAGCAAAGGAGAAATTATGTTAATTTCTAAACTGACACGAGCACTGGGAGGAGGGACAGTTTATTATTCTTTTTGCTGCAGTGCTGTGCATTTTTGGGATTGCCACTCAAGTATCTGATGGGAAGGGTTTTCCAGAGAGGCTGAGTGGGGCACCTTCAGGGTTCTTGGTGGGGACAGAATGCAGGTCTTGGATAATGAGTTCAAATGGGGTGTCTCACATACTTCTAGCAGTTTTCTGTGATTTGGCAAAAGCTGTTGATGGGTTTAGGTGGGCAAAGACTTTTGGAAAGCACAAAGGCTAGTGCTCATGCCATATATATGGGGTCTCTCCTCTTCAGAGAGATCAAGGTGAGGTGGTGTAACCAGCCCTTCCTTCCTTCCTAAACTTTCAACACAGATCTGCAGTACTTGGCCACAAAATTGGAGGATGTATGCCTACAGAGGCATGTGTACTGCTGTGGCCTGGCCCCTGAGCTCTGCTGGCAGGGATGCTCTGGGCTGGCAAACTGGGCATCTGCCCACTGAGTGGAGCAACCAAAGCAAACAAATACCTTTTTCTCTTACCTTCCTGAGTCCACAGCAGAAGTCTCTTTGACCAGCATTGCCTGTAGCCAGACCATCATGGATAAGTAAGATAAAGGCACTTGTTCCCCCAGTCTCCAATCCCTTACCTACGTGTGGACAGAAGCTCAGCTGCTGTGCTCTCTCCCTCACCTTCAGGGAGTCCCTTATCTTCTGCTGTTGCAGACTTACCCCAACACACTCCCTGTAATGACACGATAACAAAACCAACATGGGGATTAGCTGATCAAATCCCACTAAGCCCCAGGTAATGAGGCACATAGGAGTCAGACAACATATACTTTTACTTTTGTTTATCACTCTCAGTGTGCCTTATGGGACAGAGCAAGTATTGCGTTTTACTCTTATCTGAAAGAATATTTTTGCAGCAGTCAACCTTGAGCATTGGACTGAAACTAGCAGCTGAGAAAATTATTTGCCAATAAAGAAAAAAACTATTTCTACACCACTAGTTAGTAAAGGAATTGATTCAGTCAGTCAGGGAACAATTTTCATACACTGGCATCAGAAGGTAAAGCTTCAGACTCATCTGGTATTTTTCCACTAAGACTTCTGAACTCGGAGAATTCCATTTGCTGATCATTTTACCAGAAAATTATCACTTCTGAAGGAAAGTTATTTACTCTGACTGCTGTATTAGCAGCTGTAGCACAGATCAGGTGCACACAAGAGCTATGAAAGAGTGCCATCTCCTGGGCCTTGTGCTGCTCTGGGAAATTGCACTTGCCCATCCTGGCACGGGCACATCAAAGGCAGCTGTGCAAAAGCCATGGTGAAATTAGCAGATAATGCTGATACTAGTAGGAGAAGGAGGGCAATTTATTAATGTCATCATTTAGTAGCCTGTTCCCTGAGCAGATAAGCCCTGAGACTTTCTAATCTAGAAAACAAAAAGAAGAAAAAAGAACCACTGTGTTAATACTGCATAAGCCTGAAGAATTGCAGCAATTATAATGCTCATGCAGCTGCCATGTTGGGGAGATAGGTTGAAGTGCAGGTGAGCAGAGTAGTTTTCACTGAACCCATCAGACCACAAGCATCTTGAAGTACCTGCAGCACCAACACCAATCAAGCTCCAGGGAAGCCAGGTTGCTGCTGCTTCCTTTGGAGCTTTTGGCTTTGGGGGAGGTTTTGGAAGACTGATCTCTTCATTTCTACTAGTTGGTGAACCCGTTCCTCTTCACATGGCTCAAATTCCCTTTATCAGTAAGTGAACAAACCACACAGATCCATTTTCCCTCCTTTTAAGACTCCACAGGTGTCAGAGCCAGTCTGGGGAGAAGGGTCCTGATGAAATCTGTGGATTTATGATTTGCAAGGAACACCTGAAATCTGCTGCCTTGTACTCTAGATCATACTGCTGTACTATGGCAAAACAGCTGACATTTTAACCCCAGCCTTAAGAAAAAGAAAAAATAGCACAAAAGGAAGTTCTATTTAATGAGACCCAGCTGCAATCAGGGTATGCCACAATTTCCAGAGCAGCTATTCTTTGTCCTGCCTGTAGTTTGCCCACTTTAGCTTGATGAGGGCAAGCTGTTTTCTATCCCCATAGTTCCTAAATGATGGTGGGCTTCACCTCACTGGAATTAGTTGTGTCATTATTTCAAACCATAATCACCTGCATGAAAGCATTGGGTGTCCAGTTACCTATGTTTTATGCTTAAAAATCCATTCCCATCCTACTAAACCCTCCGTTCGCTGAACAGTTGTTTGCTTATTTTCCTGTATGTCCTGGTTTAACTTTGGTGGGCAGCTCAGATGCACACAACTGCTCCCTCACTCTCACCCAGAAGCATGGGCAAGGAAGTCAAATCTGTAAAACTGTGAAAACACATGGGTTGAGATAAAGACAGTTTAACAGGAAGAGCAAAATCTGCACACAGTGAAGCAGAACAAGAAATTCCTTTACCACTTCCCATGGGCAGGCAGGTGTTCAGCCATCCCCAGGCTAGCCAGGCTCCATCATGTGCAGCAGTGACTTGGGAAGACAAATTGTCATATCTCTCAATGTCCCCTCCTTCCCTCTTCTTCCCCCATCTCTGTATGCTGAGCATGGCTCCATATAGTGTGGGATATGGTCAGTTGGGAGCAGCTGTTCCTGCCATGTCCCCTCCCAACTCTTTGTTGCACTCCCAGCACTCTCACTGGTGGGTTGGGGTGAGGAGCAGAAAAGGCCTTGACTCTGTACAAGCTCTGCTCAACAATAGCTAAAATATCCCTGTATTATCAACAGTGATTTGGTCAAAAATTCACAACACAGGCCCATATCAGATATTATTAAGAAAATTAACTCTATCCCAGCTGAAACCAGTAGACTGGACTAAACTCATTTTTCTCTATTCTTTATTCAACTTTGCATCAAAGAAAGCATTGTGGGAAATTGCATTTTTGCTGTCTTCACAATGTCTTTGAACTTTCCAAGACTTTCCCCTTACAAATGATGACAAGTCTTAATTTATCAGCTCCTTTCTTTTTCTACTGCCATTTGCTTCTTTTTTCTCAGATTTTTCCTGTACTTTTAAGATGTGTGAAGTAGAAAATAACCCAACAGACCTGCATATGCAAGGGGGTTGATAGCAACCTGAGAAGACTATTCTGTTTCTAGAATTATTCTCTCTCTTCATTAAGAAATTCAATCACAGTCCATTTGTCACTGGACTTAGCATTCAGGACATGCACATAATGAAAACCTTTCTGAGGATTCTTTACATTCTGCACTCTCACAGCTATACTCACAATTCAGGTCCCAGAAATGCTACAAAAACAAATCATGGAGTATTTTATTCTGAGAAGACAGATAAAATATTGTTGATAAAATAGAATCACAGAATCAATGGGGTTGGAAGAGACCTCAAAGATCCAACCCTAATAGTGTTAGTCTCTTTTAATACATGGAAATGACTGATAATAAAAATATAAGCATACATCTGTTCATCAGTATATATTATATATACATTTCACATATAGCCAGATTGAAATTTGCCAGGACAGATATAAAATGCCTTTGCATTTTTGATATTGAAATCAGCCCCCAAAAATCTGAGTAGTTAGTAGTACATCCTTTTCCTGTGAAATCAGCTGGCAGGGTCCAGTGATGGAACAGCAAAGACCATAGGACCACTCAAGGGGTGATGTTAGAGCAAACAGCAAGAAACATGAAGCAAAAGAGAAGTGAAGAAGTTGCACATATGTGATAGAAGGCACAAAGAATAAGGAGGTAGAGAGGTGAAGGAGGTGGGTAATCTAAGGATACAAGTAAATATATCACATGAAGAAGATTAGAAACACAAAGATTATTAGAGGAAAGAGAAAAATAGCCTAGCACAGTCTTGGATACAAAGTCAAAACAATTGATAAGGAGAAAGAGTAAGGAGACTATGTGAAAACATAAGTAGCATATGACTTAAAATATAATGTACAGTTTGTGGCCCATTTATGAAGTCTATACATTTCACAAGAGAGTAGGCAAAAGGGAATAGAATATAATATCTGTGTAGGTCATAGACTCCTTGGAGGATGTTGGAGGTTTTATACATTTATTACTGTTGAGTTATGAGGCTGAGTTGATAATTTTTGAACTGATAAAAGTAGGAGAAAAAAATCAAATGTCTGGTTGATTTACTCTTTCGATTATATGACAATTCTGTGAGGGAGGATCTTGATCTCTGGGAGGCCTAGGTTTACAAATTTATGTTTTTCACTTGGTTGATGAAGTGAACCAGAGCAAGATTAATCTTCCATCTAAACAAGGCAAATAGCAGGGTAGGGAGGAGGTCCCTCAGCCCTCACTCAGATAGTTTCAAGCTACAGTTAGATAGGCACTGACAAGAAGACTTCTCAGCACAGCATCAATTCTATTCTGCTTCATTTCATGCATGGGGACAGGCAGAAAGCAATACAAGTACAGGCATCAGACAGCAGGTTTTTTGCTCGCAGGGAGCTCAGAAGAGGCCACTATGGCACATGACATCAGCATCTTCCCACTATGGAGACATGCTGGAGACTTTCCAGAACTTCACAGTGTGAAGATACATCACCTACAGAAACTCCCATGATACTGGGAGAGAGCTGTGTCCTGCCTTCCTGCCAGCTCCCCTGCAGGGCTCCTGAAGTGTCTGGGTTTCTGTGTCCTGGGTCAGCCAGGCTGTGTACTATTAAGCTGACACCAGAGGAGGTATCTGGAGGTAGGACATAGGTCCCCATGGACCAACACATGGTCTGGGAGCACTGAAGTTCCCAAAGGTCATCAGCCTTCCAGTTTCCTTGCCATGTAGCTGAGCACCTGTGTATTTTGGCCTTACTGTTCTGGGATCAAGTCTCTTTCAAAAGTAATCATGTTCTCACACTTATCTTCTATATCCTCCTAACAGAATATTTCTTTTAAAAAATATAATGTTTTCCAGTTCGGAACAAAGTGTCAACACGAGGTCTGCCTTTGAGCTAGCTCTGAATAGAGATGGCAGGAGGGTTAACCATGTTCACATGCCTGACTGAACAACTTTATTATTGTCATGTCCCAAACCTATTCAAGTAAGGGGTAACATAGGGTTTGTTCTCATTAATTTTTCATCAGGTAGGTAGACTATAGGGCAGTCTTGTACTCTGTCCACAGAGTTGTTCTATTAATTCCTTCCTGTGATTCATTCACACTCTGTATGAAGATCAATATGATAGAGATATCAGCTACTTTTTCTAAAGCAGATTTGGTCCCTTTCAACACAAAACTGGGTTTTTTTTTCATAGTGAGGAACACTTGGAAAAGCTGATCTAAATTAGTAGTGAGTGGAAAATTAAATTGGAATTTAAGCTGGCTGAGTGTAATCAGACTTTCTCATACTGGGGTGATGCCCTCATTCCCCACTATGGAGATGAAGCAATTACTGCAAAGAAGCAAATCTTCAGAGTTTGAGGACTGCAGAGCTAAACATCATTAAACACCAGTTGAGACTCTTTCTCAGAACTAAAGGGGTACATATCCCTGCACCCAAAGTGATAGCACACAGCATTCCTCAGCTAGACTGGTGAGCCAGAAGCAATATTGCTGCTTTCCTATAGCAGTTCACCTGTGCTAATGGATGCTGCTTCTCAATGAAGCTAATCATCTGGGACAGATCGATATGATTACATATCTTCCAGCACCCAAGTAAACTTGGATCCCCTGATGTACCACTGTATTGCCTACAGTACCAACAGACCTACAGTAGAATTGATTTAGTTTAGTATAACACATTTTGAAAGTGACTTAACTAAGTCCATTGGGATGACTTCCATCCTGAAGGAAGAATATTTGCATAGGGATTTGCTGAAATTGAACTAAATTTGCATGAACTTTTGAAAGCAAAACTTTCTTAGGTGATCTGTGCTTAACAAAAAAATAAACACCAAAATAAAGAGACAAACAAAAAAACCACAACAAAACAAACAAACAAAAAAAAACCCCCAAACCAAAACCTAAAACCAACAAAACCAATTCTCCTTTTCTTTAAAATGGGAAAATACAGGAAAATATATTGGAATTGATTTAAAATGTACAGTCTCTACCTGCCTGTCTAGTTCATTGAAGGGGTAAAATGTTTAGGATTTTCAGGTTTTGCAGTTCACATCTTAGACAAAAACATACCTTCTGCTGTCCAGCTTATACTTTCTCTGTATTGCTTTCTGTTTCCTTTGAGATAAAGGACTAGGTAAGTGCTGATGGGTGAGGAAGGGAGAAGGAATGAGTTTATGGACATGTCCAAGAGAACAGTTTTTGAACCCCTGAGCGCAGGACGTGTTTCTTCCAATCCTCCTTTTAGTAACAACCCTAGGCACCAAATTTAAGAGATTTACAGCAAACTGAGAGGTCTAAGAGGTGTGTAAAGAGTAAGGGGAAAGCCTTCAGGGCACAGACTGCCATCTGGAATGCTGAAGAGATTTATAAACTCTCACAACTTTCACAGTTAGCACGTACTGAAAAAACCACAGGTCAGAGTGAAGTACCTTGCAGAGGCAAGATTCTCAAGTTTGCACAAAAGCAGCTCCATATGCAATATTTTTTTTACCCCAAAATAATTTGCCCTTCAGATTTGATTAATAAATGTTGACTTTATCATTAAGACTTACTGTCTTGTTCAGAGGAGGGTGAGAGAAGAGGGAAGAGGAAGTTCACTGTGAAACTAATGAAAGTGGAATGCATTGTCTCCCTGCGGGCAGAGAATGAAAATAAAGATGTTCTCCTAGTAGGAGCTGGTGGCCATTAATTGGTCATATACAAAGGACTGGGGCAAGTATTGGAGTGAGTACAAAGTACTGCTGTTGAGTACTGACCTGTGGGAAATGAAATTCCCTCCAGCCACCACAAACTAGCACTTATCCTGCAAGGAGAAGATAACAGAAGAAATGCAGTGCTCCAGTAATGCCTGAACTGATACCAGTTGTAATCCCTTCAGGTCTTTTAGTGTTCTCAATGGAACAAGTTGTTTGGAATTGTGGTGATAAAACCCTTCAGACTAGATTGAGTTCTTCATGAAAGTTTACAATGCGATTTACAAGGAACTTCAGCTGCAAAATGCAAACAGGCTCTTTCCTTTTGCATCACTTCTTTCTCCTTCTCTCACAGCCTGTCTTTAGGATACACTGCTGGACGTTTAGAGAGAATTTGTCTAGCTGCAGGTATGTCTTCAGGCTAAAGGATGTCCATGGTAGGAGAAGGACCTGGGCAGAGACCCAAATAGTGCAAAAATAACCAATGATCTATGGGTGAGTGATGTAAAATTCAATAAAGATGCAGAATCAGGTGACATAATTGGTTTGGACATTGAATGAGGGAGTGGGATTAAAAGGCTTAATACACTCAAAGATGGAGCTAGGAGATGGAAATATGCATGACTGAATCTTTTCCCGTAAGGTGCTTGATACAGGCCAAAAAAAGGAAGTTGGATTGCTTTTGTAAAAGTGTGTGCCTCCAGTAAAGGTTATGTTTAAAACTAAAAGTGTTAAGTATGCAAACTTGGTGAAGAATTTGGCCAGAATAGTATCTTATAAAAAAAATTTGGGCTTTGGAAATAAGTTAACCTCTTCATTTAAAAAAAAAAAAAAAAAGAAAAAGAAAAAAAGAAAGTAACCTTTCCTTGAGAACCTTGTTGATATTCAGTTTATAGAGGAAAGGGAGAGTCCCACTCAGTAGTTTCATGATCAGAGAGCAGACCTACATGCTGATACATGGAAATGCTATGTGCAAGAGCCCTTGCCTCTAGTTCTTTCTGGTGGAAAAACCATGTATTTCTTTTGCCTGATCTGAACTTTGCCTGAAAGGTACAGAATCCCACAGGCCCTTAAATGAAATTGAATAACAAACAAAAGTATTTATTTGCAGTTCCTTAACACTGCTTAAAAGATAATTAAAACTCTTGCTCCTGTCTTGGATGCTATTAATTGAAGTAAAACCTGTTGGATATAGATTTAAAGGTTTTTTATTCCTTTCCTCAAAGTTTTGCTCAGGATTTCCTCCCCTCTATTTACTACACCAAGACTAGCCCCTGGCTACTTCCAGGCTGTTGTCCATTCCTCTTATTTTTCATTCTAAAATATGACCATTATCTGTGTGACTGTTTTGAATAGTAACATGAAGAGTTATTTGCAGGGTATGGCAACCCTCTTCCTGTATAAACATGTGTCATTTACCCATCACTACATTCCATCTCCTGAATCATTCAGCCAAGGGTCATAATATAAATGAGCTCCTTCACCCATGAAAAGCTCTGCCTGTATGTTATGTATTGTGCTGCACATTGTAATCCTATCTCCCACTGTCAACCACCTTTTCATAACCCAACAAAAGCATGTTGGATTTGCTTTCACAGTGTGCTCTGGCCACAGTAATGTGTTGCCAGCCTTAGCATTACCACTGACTGGGCAAACAAAGCATTAGATCAGGAGCCTGGGAAGGCTCATCTTCCTACACCAAATGGGACACTGTTAGTGATGCAGCATGAACATGGAAGCTGGAATGTTTGTTATGTAATGAAGACATCCTTTGGCAGCAAGGTCTCTTCTGTCTAAGTATATGAATTAGTTGCTGATTTCTGCAAAATGGCTGAGCCCTCAGGTACAGGCAAAGTTTCCATTTGTCAGCTTCTGTTGACCAAAAAAGTTAACCCAACAAAAATGACCTTCAGAGATAGGAGTGTCATAGGGACACCAAGAGACTAGCAATATTATTCCCTTCTCTGCCATCTTACTGCCTCCCCAGACTCTCCCTCCCCTTGTAAACAATCTCAAATACATATGAGATGTCTCTCCATGGATTTCACCTATGTATGTAAATAGGTTTCACTATCTATCTATCTGATCTCTTGACCTGAGTGGTGTATTTCCAGATCCAGGAGACTAAGACTGAAGTCTTCATTGTAAATCCCTGAATTTACAGCTGTTGATTCATTCTCCTGGAGCTCAGGGGAAACAAATGTAGCCTTTCCCCTCCAGCAGACCAAGAGGCAATATTTAATATGAGATAATGCAGGAAATTGTGTACAAGAATGATTAGTCAATAAATAAAAGTATGAGTAGTTTAAGAGTTTTTCTTTACCTTCTAGAGGAAGCATCCATCAACCTAGCTATACTTACATTAAGTGGAAATTACAGGATGAGTATATTATGGAGGAGTGAGAAAATGATGATCCAGAGTTGTTTATGGGCAATAGATTAAAAGATATGCTCTGAATGCCAAATAGTCAATGTTTTTTACATTTGTAAACTAAGAAGAAATGACTTGATCGCATCCAATTACTTTATAAAAATGTTTCTCACTGTTGATTGTGATAATGAAAGAGAGGACCAGAACCCATTTTCATTCCTCTGTCCTTCAACCTGTATTCATTCAGAGATTCTCATCTGCACATGTCATCACCCACAGTAATTGCTGAAGTTAAGTAAGAGGCATAAGATTCCTGCCTAAACTTCTATTTTCTTCTTTTAATTTCTTAATCAAGTGTCCCTGATCCTATATATCTACTCTTCTCCTTTTAGAATTGTTTTCATTTTCATTCATTAGGCACATCATTATTTTTGAACATTTTCTGCATATTGTTGTAGCACCTGAATTTGTCAGATCATACCAGCAAATTATTTTTTTCTTGACAGAAAAGCCTAGTGGGGTGAAAAAAACCCCTGAGGGGTGAACAAACTCCTCACTAAAATATTCTGTCAGCACAGAAAAAATATGCTCAAAAAACTGTAAATTGCATTAGCTGACAAAACAATTTCCATTCTAGCACTAGTTGCAATTAGTGTTACTCTCCA
>NW_008650928.1:0-35384 GCF_000695815.1 Acanthisitta chloris | reverse complement strand
ACATATAAGTCTTTGATGTCCAAGCACAATACCAGTAATCTGAAAAACAAATTTGTAATTCTGTCATGTGTATTCTTCATCTGGGGCTGACAGAGTTAATCTAGTTATGAATATATTTATTGACGCTTTTTATACCTTTCAATGATGCTTAACCTGTATTTGGAACAATTACTAAGAATGATTACTCTAATTATTTTTTACATTTTGTACCTTAAATGCGAATAAAAGCAAGTACTTTAAAAAAATTCCTTTCTAAGGTTATACTTTCTACATTAACACTCAAGCTCTAGAAATGCTCGGAGCTGAATTAAAACAAGTACAAGCAGAGAAGTGAAGAAAAATTAGAACATAAAGCTGTAAACTAATTTTTAAAACTCTATTAGGAAAGCAGCCCAGGAAAAGCCAGAGGGGCCTCATGTTAGTTGACACTGATAAGAGAAATGTCGTATATTGAGAGCAAGACATTACATAGTAGAAGTCAGAGAAGCAGCTTGAGGGGTAGGAAACTCATTTATTCTCCAACAAGTGTGTGCACCTATTATAAAATACAAGCATGCTTATTTTTTCAATAAGTTATCTTAATAGCAGTATAAAGCTTCACATGAATCCCATGCCAATAAATTATCACACCCCTTCATTGTGCAATAGCTCAAATCTTTCCCACTTTCTTCTTATGTGGTTTTAAGTCAGCATTCATGACAGCTGTAAAACAAGCTTTAGGTAAGATGAGAAGTGAATATCATTGATGCATGCATGCACATGTACTCATGTACACAGGTACATACTTATCACTTTGGCATGTATTAATAGCAGTCATGACTTTTAATTAAGAGCTAAGGACTCTTGAGAGAGTGGGTCAGAGCATGCTCATCCCATCAATTCATTGGCCTGATTGTCAACACATTAGATGCTAGACATGAGTACCAAGAAGGCAGAATTTGATTCCTCCTATTGGCTGTGCCGAATTATCAATGGGTTACAATATAATCACAATATAAGAATCGTTTTCATTTGTCCCCAGACTGAAATTACATGACAGAAAATCCAAAGACCTGAGACCTGGGTCACTGTGGTGGTTTGACCCTGGCTGGATGGCAGGTGCCCATCAAAGCCATTCTTGTCACTCCCCTCCCTAATGGGTCAGGGGAGGGAAAATATAATGAAAGTCTCATGGGTTGAGATAAGGGAGAGGTCATTCACCATTTACCATCATGGGCAAAGCAGGTTTGACTTGGGGAAATTAATTCAATTTATTCCCAGTCAAATCAGAGCAGGGTAATGAGAAATAAAACCAAAACCAAAAAACACCTTCCCCCCATCCCTCCCTTCTCCTGGATTTGGATGCAAGTACCTTCGAGCCAATGTCCAATTCTCAACTTCATAGGATTTTTGGGGCTTTTTAATCTGCCTTTTGAACTCTTTCAAAAGTGTTTTCCAAATCCCTCAATAATGTTCACAGCCATGCCACATAATTGTGGCACTTTAAATGTGCTAGTGCTAATGGTCACCCTTCATGAGGTGAAGACATCAGAAGTGCCTCTTAAGTAACTACAAAATGCTGCAAAGAACTCCAAGTTTTTCCCCAATGAATGTTACTTTGGAGATTCAGCAGCTGATATTTTGCTGAACTTGTTCTGCCTGTGGGCAATCATAATAGCCCTCAGAAAAGTAATCCACACCAAAGCTTTGAGCTATAAAGCACAAAGCTGCAGGAAATTAGCTTTATTTTGCTGTTAATGGAAAGAGGCAAAATCCTGCAGAAACTTCACTGGGGTTTTTTTTCATTTTTAAATGATTGAAAGAGATTAATAAAATTTAAGAGACAGACTCAACTTCCACGTTATGAGCATGAAAGGGTACTGTATACTAACAGTAGATTTCTGTGATAACCATAAAGCAGAATTTAATGAAATTGCTTCAGAGAAATGCAGCAATAAATACAAGTAATGAGCCAGCAAAATGAGCCAGGAGGCAAGGTGCTTCCATAGATATGAGTCAATAAGTGCATTAGTAAAAGGAAGAATGTGATCTTGGAGAGAAAATTGCTTAAAATTATCAGAGAAGAGAACAGAAGTAATTTGTACAAAATTCCACCAAGAAATCTTATTTTTTTCTGCTGGTTATATTAAAATATCTGCACTTCAATAGAAGTCTGAAGAGGCCAAAAAAGCAGTTACACCACAACCCTTTTAATGTCAGCCATAGTAGCTTCAAAGGCTGATGTGTGATATGAAATGAGGTTTCAATCCCACGTGCACCAAACCAACACAGCACACAAAATCATAGAATCATAGAAGTTAAGGGTTGGAATGGAGCAGTGCTGTGGTGCATGACTTCCACCCAGCTGGTCACTTCATTCCCCTCTCATGGACAGAGGCCAGAGACATGCAGGTGATGGAGAGCAAAGCAGAGCTACACACTCCTTTCCTTCATGGATTTTGTGGAGCCAGAAGAGACACGTAAAGGAGCAGTGCACCCTATATACACCCACTAGCTGCAATTTGCTGCACAGAAGTAGCACAAACACAATAAGTTTGTGATGCCATTCCTACCCTCTCATGTTTTACTCTGATATTTGCAATATTCTAGGCAGCTCCTGTAGAAAATTCAGAGAAATGAGAGCACTGTCAAAGTAATGCCTCCATTTGCACAAAGGCAAATGCACATCTCCAGGCAGACACTTGGATGCCCTGCTAAATTACCTTACCTAGAAGAATCCATGAAGATCTGCCATAATAATTCACAGTATATTTTACATTTAAAGGACCTAGCCTTCATGTAGTCAGTATGTGAAGGCATTTATTTCTATGACACGAAGCTGAATTAGGTTGTCCTATGCAATGCATATGTCTCCTGGGCTGTAGACTGTGGGAAGTGGGATAAACAAAACATTTTAGAGAGGACATAGAAATAAGACATTTCCCTGAAATAAGAGTCACTGCACAGTATGGAGCACAGATGTGACAAGTCCTGACTGTGACACCAAACTGCTTTGTAAAGTTCTGTGCTACATGTATTTTAGGAGAAGGCTCCAAGGAGCATGCTCAGGCAAAATAAATTCTGGGAAGGGTTCTTGCTTAAAGCTGCTGTCTAGAAAGCTGTAACAGGCAACCTGTGAAATTAGGAAGCCAGCAATTGTAATTACTTCCTAAGCAGACAGAAGGGGTTTGAAAGGTATTATACTCCAGTAAGTGCTCATTCTGAACACTGAGACAGGCTTCTGTGTCTAATTGGTTAATTATATATAATTTAACCAGGTATGGATGTTCCATTTGCTGGAACTGATCTCTTTTTTCTGTCGAGTGCTAATGGATGCTAGAATTAAAAGATCTGAAGCAAGCTGCAGTGCAAGAAACTAAGTCGATCAGCAGACGTTTCTAAGACCAGGAGTGCTGCAGGATACCACTAATTACCAGGTCATTGACAACCAGTGACCAGGTGAGAGCCAGACTCCTCCAGTGCTTTCTTTGCAGTATTTATGAATGGCAAAAAATATAAGACTTCACCCTAAAAGGAAGACAAGCATTAAGCACTGTTAATCTATCATTTAAGACAAAGCCTGTGCATTGTGTGCATCACTTTCAGACAGTCAATGCAGAAAGGCTGGGCAATGGGAGGACAGTAAAACACTAAAGTTGTACCACTTTCAGATGGAATTGGCAATGATGGGCAAATCCCTGGTCCATTTAACCCTGAGATTGTATTCTCTTCCAGCAGCTTGATCTTTTTCCTTGGTTATTCCTCTCACAAAACTTTTCTGTAGAGACGTGTGCCAGCAATACCATCTGCTGGCTAAACTTTGCACAGTCAAAAGGAGTGGGCAAAGGCAGCAGGGCTCTTCTGCCCCTCACGCTCCTGCCCCAGCAGGGCTCCTGTGCCTGGGGCATCGGCAGCCAGTGCTGGGAAGGGAGTTGCTGTGGCAGGGGAAAGACAGCAGATCCCAATCTCAGCCTCCTGAGCCAGAAATTACTCCTATCCCACACGTTTCTGGCTTTCAGCCCTGGTTCATAAGGTTGGGGGGCTTTTAATTATCACACTTAATGGGAAAGAAATGCCTTGCCTGGCCACTTCATCTCTCAGCTGCCCAGGGACACGGAAGAGCAGAAGAACAATCCAGACTGTGCACAGGGATCAGGCACAACCCCTTTCTCCATATCTCAGGAATAGAAGAGCTCTCTCTGCTAAGCCCTTACCTGGAGCTTTGCATGCCCTTTAATCCAGGGCATCCCCTTTAATCCAGGATAAGCATTCAAACCAAGAAGAAGGTTATTTATGGAATGAGATACCTGGAAGTAGAGACCATAAGCAAAACCCCTTCAGGAACTGAGCTGAGGGTGTTTTCACTAGGTATTTTTTTTCACATGAGACATCTGATTACATGAGCCAGGTACAGAGAAGTATCTTAGAAACAGTACCAGGCACTCAGGGAGAGCAGCCAGAAAGCATTAGATAGCTCTGGCAATTTTTTTTTTGTTAATTTATTTTTTAGGGGGATATTTTGTTTACAAAGAGAATCACAGTATTTTGGTCACCCAGGCCTCTGTCCAAGGAGTGGCTAAAGAGGCTGGGATCCTGGTCTGGGATAAAGAGAGGCTATGAGGGAGGGATGAGCTACAGGACTATCAAGGGAGTAACAAGGGGAAAGCAAGAAACAATTACTCATTTTCTTAGATAGAATTAACTGGAAACTCCTTCTGAACAAATGAGGGGATTAGACATATGCAAAATATATGGTGGAGCTATAGATCTCCTCCTGCCACGCTCATG
This sequence comes from Acanthisitta chloris, assembly GCF_000695815.1. Classification (NCBI taxonomy): domain Eukaryota; kingdom Metazoa; phylum Chordata; class Aves; order Passeriformes; family Acanthisittidae; genus Acanthisitta; species Acanthisitta chloris. The sequence goes on along the minus strand of NW_008650928.1, from coordinate 30,617 downwards.
GATGCTGAGAATTTACATGGCTGCCCAGATGTCCAGGCCCTGCAGGTACCACCAGAATTTACTGCCCCACTTCAGTCCCCCTGGGGCTCCCAATAACCCTGTCCCAAAGCCTATGACCCCATTTCAGCCCCCCATGGCTCCCAGTCCCTGCCCCAGGGATGCTCTGATCCAACCATCTGGTCTTATGCTCTTATATACTGAGGCACTAATAATGAATTCAAGTCATACATTTTGCCAGATAAATTGGGTCTGAGGAAAGCTTTGATTCACCAAAAACAAGAAGGATGCATCTCCAAAGCACCAAGGATAGCAAATAAAGAGAATAACTCTATTTCATTCTGGGAGGAAATTTGAATTTGCTTCCATCGCTTCTAAAGCATATGTCCCAATAGACCAACTGGTAGATAATATTTTTCTTTTGTTCTGTTCTTGCAAGAAAAATGAACAATTTGTTTGGTTTGGATTAAACTGTTTGGGGCTGGGTTTGTTGGTTTTCTAGTCTGAGAAATAATAAAAGTAATTGTAGCCTGAGAGAAAGAAAAGGGTACTTCTTAGCCTTTGCTTTATGAGGAAAAGGTTTTGGGTAGAGTGTTTGGCTGACTTTGCTGTGAGCAAAGCCACCCCCCTCCCATGGTCAGTGAACAAAGAGACTGAGCTAGAACGCCCAGAGCCTGAGCAGTGCTCTGCCTTGTCTATGGGACAAATTAATAGATGTAACTCCACTGAAGTTGGGATATGCTTGCACCTTGTGTCCAATGAGATCTGATTAGCTGGGGAGCAGAAATACATTTGTCACCTGTTCTGAACCCAGGGGTATGAATGAAGCTGTTTCAGAAAGGGATGTCTATAGCTCTCATTGAAGTAACTTGGAAAGGTGGAGGTGCTGTGTACCAGCTAACAAGAAAAATTATATTTCAAGAGCTGGAAAAAGTTTCTCTGCCTCAGCTCTCCTGCTCATCAGGAGAGTGAAAAAGGAGTGTCAAGCACAGGGGTGATGCTCCTTCAGGGAGTACTAGGGAGAGCAAAGCAGCTGCTGGGGGCTTTGCTCCATGCAGAGACTCATGACACCAACTGTTCCTGTTTTGGTGCAATTACTTAACCAAAGAGAAAACTATCATAATTCCTTTTCTCAAAACAAGTTAATAAAAAGTGCTGTGTCAATGACAATGAGACAACCTTATACTTGCCATAGTCATAACATCTTTGCAGGGCCTGCATGAACCTTTAGGATTCAGAGTCAGTGTGCTTTCATGAGACAAAGAGCTGCTTTAACTGCTACTGCTGTGTTTTACAGACCACAGAAAGAAAAGCTCTAGGGATTTCAAAAGCCCCAGACTCGGCAGAGACTCCACTGTTTAATTTGTTAAATGAGACAGCTGACAGATTACAAACTCAATTTCACTTCACAGGCACTAAAGCCATGAATCTAGTGCTGTGTTTCCTGAATCAGTGATGATTAATGAATTTCAAGCTCTTTAAAAATGCAAAGGGAGCAGTTCAGAAAAGAAAGGCTTCACCTGGCATAGAAAAGAGACTAGACCTTGTTGTACTGTGACATGAGCCAGGTGTTCTCCAGCACTCAGGTAGGGCTGGAATAAGGATTACGATTTTGAAGGGGAATATAAGAATTTGAAACATTTCCCTTTCCAGCAATAGTCCACTGCTGCCATTTTAAAGAAAAGTGGACTCCCCTAGGCATCCTGTGTGCATGAAAGGGAGTATCCCTTGGAGCAGTGAGCTGAGCACTGTGTCAAGGAATGACAAATAATTGCTTGGTATGCACTGAAAAGACTTCTGGGAATTTTTATCCAAAGCCAGCAAAGTTCAGGCTAGAACTACAGGGCAAGGCAGTCTCCATTTTGACAAATACAGTGCATGTGTTAAGCAAGACAAAGTGGCTTCAGGAGCATCAAGTCTTGGACCCATGGCTCTCAAGAGCTAAGTCTGAGAGGAATTGAGCATATCCCAATTTAGGCATAGAAGCGCTCACTTTTGCACCACTAACCAGTCTGTCCCATTTTACTAAGCTAGTAAAGTAAAATTTATCTCCTTCTTAGTCGTCTTGAAATGAATTCATGTCAGTGAACAGGCAAGAGGACATTCTCTGCATACACTTCAAAGCTGTATGTTCCATTTACTTGATTAGGATGTCTGTGGTTTCTGATTATGAGAAAATATGAAATGACAAGAAATGGGCAGGGCAGCTGAGTTCCTTTGCACACAATTGCTGGATGAAGAACTGAGTCCTGGGATGTGTCTGATCCCACATAGCAACTACAATGATTTGTTGCATCATACATATTTCAATAGAACAAAGACCATTTTCTTACTTAAATCCATTGTTTTCTTTTGATGAGGTGTTGCTTAGTTTCATGGTGTTCATAAGCAGCTCTGTGTCCAGCAGAAACATCTTGTAAAGCAAGTTGCTGGCAGGCACTGCCCTCTCTCTTTCAGCAGATCTCAGTGGGCAGAGACTCACAGAGTTATAAGAAACCCAAACTGAAGACAGCGACCGTCTTAATTTGCATCTTTTCCCACTTCATGGAATCTCCATCTCCTTTTCACTAACCCTCAAGTGAGCAGCAAAGGAATTGCAAGAGTCCAGCTCTACCTTAAAACATCCGCAAAAATATTTGCTTTTTAGTCTTATATTTACTGTAGTTCTATTTGAAGGAACCATTCTCTACACTACCTGCCTGTAGGCAGGATTGTAAACAATTAGAATTTTGTCCAGAATTCCATAGTATTAGACAATCCACAAAGTTATGGCTATCATTTAAAAATTAATGAAAAACAAGCAAACAAACAAACAAAAGAGTATAAATCATTTATTTTGGGGCAAATATCCTACAAAACTGAGGCTTAACTACCAATAAACTGCTAGCAGAACAATAGGAAAGAATCTGATAAAATATGTTCCTGACAGTCATTCAAGTACATTTGGAATAGTTTCAAATACAGGAGAAAAGTATCACCTATAATGAGCTTATTCAATTTGCATCTTGTACAACATTTGCAGTTCATAAGTGGATAAGTCTTGATGCATACAGCTGTAATTCACCAGTGTTGATCACGATTTATATGAAATTAAATAAGCAAATACACTGAGGTGATACAAGCTGAGCACATAGACTTCATCCTAATTACACCTGGTCAGAGGAATTCAAGTAAACAGAGTCATACCATGAAATTTCCAGAAGAAAAGCAATCCGGAAGCAACACTCTCACTGCCTTCTCAGAGCAATTTGCTCCTGGTATTAGCATTAATCCTATAACCCCATTGGCCGAAGTTACAAAATAAGACTCTTAAAGGTAAAAGAAAAATCAGTATGTTAAAACAAAAAGGTTCTTCATCATCTAAAGTATAATAAACTGTATCTTCAGCTTTCCAATGTGTCACTGAAGCAGGAATTCTTCATACTTTAATCTTCAGAAGTTAAGCACTAGGTTCTTTCTTTGTTCCTTGCCTCCTCAATGCAGACTCAGCTAAACCAAGGCACTGATTTTAGAAGGATCCACCTTTGCCATCCTAGATGCCTGCTTTTATTCAGCCTTTGTGACAACAGATGTCTATTTTTCTTAACCAGTAGCAATTTAGTGTCCCACAAAACCAACAGAATTGTGCTGTGTTTGGTCAGCACAAAGGAGTCAAACCATCATATTGGGTACCTATATCCAGCAGTCATGTGCAGACAAGGGTTTGTAGTTTGCATCAAATACAAGCACCCAGGCAGCATTTGATCCATTCTCTTTAACTTCCCCTATGCAAAAGGAAGGCTTACACCACACACTCTGGCACACTGATAACATCAAAATAAGTTTTGTTGTATCTGAAGGCTGCCAGGCTCTCTCCACTTACGAGATGAGGACTCCATATATCTCACTGCTAGTGTTAATGATGTCATCACAGATTCTGCACACCCAGTCCACTCTTACAGGACTCTCCTCAGTGGAGTGAAAAAGGATCTCCAGAAGCACCAAGTGCTTGGCCTGCCCCTCTAACACAGGGGTGAAGTGGCAGTAGCCCCTCAGGGGAGGTGGTGGGCACACTGCTGCTCCCAGGTGATGCAGATGCACCATAGTTCACTGGAATAAGAGTTGGAGTCTCAACATCCTCACTCCCATATGTATCAGGCAGCTGCTATTTCCAGGGGAGTACCCGAGACAGTATAGAGTGGTCATAACTGCACTTTGGTTTTTGGCAGCAGGACCTGTTTCTGAAAGGGAAAGAAAAATACCCACTGTTACAGTATAGCTGGAGGAAATATTTATTCTTATGGCCTCAGAGGAATAAGAACCACATATGTCATACACTGAGACAGCTGCTCAGCAACTGAGCAAGGGGGCAGAAGTTGTCCACTATGTTTTTCATTTGGAATGGACTTTAATTGCAGTATTTTCATTGCTTGTTTTATGACCACACATTAGAGGGATCATTATTACCATTCCCATGGAAAATGCTATGAAAGAAAGCAAGAAAAAATATCTCATTCTTAAGATAATCTCTTTTCTTGGGTGGGGAAAGAGAAGAGAAGCTGTTGTTTTTCTGATACATGCTGAAAAATGCTTAGGAAATATCACCTAATTTTCAGGGCAGAAAAGGGGAGCACTCAGTGCCTGCAAGTGATAGCCTGTTAGCCTGTGTCCTTGAAAAATAGTATGCCACAGGAGAAAATGTGTAGTTCTGAAGTGTAGCTTCCTTATGTCTCAAAGCATCAGGAATAAGTGATTTTAATGGATGATTAAAAACTTTTCCTCCACTGTGATTGCACTGTAGGGAGCTGCCATCGGCAGTGACCTACTTGCTGTCATGGCAGAAACATGTGTTTCAGATACTGGCCTAAATGCAGATGATTGTTGGTTGGTGCTCATCTATCCGTGGTGTGATACACTTAGAAAATAAATAACTTCTGCCAGAGAGCCTCCCTTGCTTGGGAAGGAGGTTCAGTTGGGTTCCCTTCCCTGGCCCACACAGTGCTGTGGGTACAGCCTCCAGATGACAGACGTGTGAGTGCTGCTTACAGGGAAAGTGCAGCTCTCCTTAGCATGCTAAATAGTGCTGCTAGGGCTGGACTGGGCTATGCATTTTCTTTGTAAGGGGCTCTCAACCACGAGACCTCTGAAACTGTGCCAGAGAATCAAGAGATCTATTTTTAAATGTTATGCTCATTTTCTATGCTTTCAAGGGGGCTCTCAAGTCACATTTCCAAGCTTCACCATGCAACCACACAGGATTGTTTCTTTCCAAATGACGGAATTGGTGGGGGTTGTGGCAGTGAGGGCTGAGTGACTCAGTCAGTCCTGTGCTTCTTGGACCCAGGGCTTTCCTAAAAACTGCCATAAATTAACATTGCAGGCACTGGCAACACTAGTGATGTAAAAGGAGTCAACAAACCTTGTTGTGTTATTAAAGGCACCATTTTGAACACGAAAGGCTCAAATGTTGAGAAGGAAATGTTTCAGCTCATCTGGGAGGAGAAGTCCAGTTATTTTTTCCTGCTGCTTGTGTCCAAAGCACCTCCTGATACACAGGCGGCACAACTGCATCAAGGACAGTGGCCCTGGAGAAAGAGCCAGAGAAGAGATTACACACATGGCTTTATCCTTCCAAAATTATAAAGATGAAACAGCAGCTGTGCATCACCATGCCCCCCACCTCCTGCACCAGCCAAACCTGCATCCACCAAAGTATATCAGTCCACCTGTAATCCAGTCCATGCCTAGTCACTCTCTGCCATTACATAGCTGGAATTACCATCAGCAGTGTCAGATTTTCCCTTGTAGTGGGTGAGATAGCAGTCCTCCGAGAGCTGAAGTGTTAGTGCTGCTAGAGGAGTGCAGTGCACTGGGAAAGTGGCTGCAGGAAAAATGCAGTGAGGTGGTAGCTTTGATCAGCTTTTGAGACTTCCCTCGTGCAGGACAACACATTTACAGCAGCTCTGCAAGGCTGAAAACTGCTGTACTATTGGAAGGGCTGTGCAAAGGGCTACACCTTCCTGCTAGGAGTCAGCAGATGAGTTAGTTACCCTGTGCTTGGGTACAAAACAAAGTAAGCTGATTAGAGGCAAGTTAAACTGCCTACTACAGTGCCACACTTGCACTTGTGTTTGGCCATTCTGATCCCACAGATAAAGGCTCTCATTTTAAAAAAGCTTCCATTAAAAGAAAAAAACAACCAAACCCCCAAAATAAAGACTTATCAAAATGCAAACAGTAACACTACACTGAAAAATATTTAGCAAGCAAAAGCATACATTTCAAAAACACTGTACATTTTTGCACCATTAAACTAATTCTCTCAGCCACTTGTAGGACTCTCCCTGCAATGTGGCAGCACAGCAGCATGAAGCCCTGGGAAAGGAGCTCACCACATGTACTACACTTGCTCTGGGCTAGTCCTTGGAGGGTGACTAGGTGGGCACACTCACCAACACATCTCTGGTGGCAAAACACACTCCCCACAGCCTGTCTGACCATGGGCTGGAGTGCTGCTCCCCCAGCACGTAGGGTGTGGGGGGAAAGAGCCATGTGTGGGAGCAGGGTAGGGGAGCAGCAGCTCAGTCAGGCTAGTGCTGAGGGGCCATGGGGCTGACAGGGTGACTCTGATCCCCATAGCACCTTTCCAAACCCCTGTGTGAAACAGGAGGGGTAGAGTTTGCACCACTCTCCTGCATTGCAATCATTCAGTCAGCCAAAGTCAGATATCAACTGTCTATCAGGCATGACCATACTCAGAGAAGGGCATGGTGGAGAACATCAGAAACACAGTATTCCACAGCAAAATTCCCTTCAGGCCTGCAGGCATTTATTGTTTCTGATTTTCATTGCTGAATTTCACTTCAAAAGTTCCTTACTGCCCGAGCTGTCAGCTCAGCTGGAGCAGCATCGTTTGGGCCAGCTCCACAGGGTGGGCCTGAAATGTATTTCTGACTCAAATGAACAGGACACACACAGTGTCATGGGAGTCAGGAGTCTAACACAGCAGAGATTGGAGCTCAAAAACATCACTGCTCTGTGCACCACAGATTAGACTGGGAAACATGCATAACATGCACAGCAAAGTTGTTTCCATGCTATTATTTTCATGTTACTATTTCAAGCAGGGCCTGATTCATCACTTTGTTATTCCAGTTTTACCTTGTTGTATATCTTTCCATGGCAACAATCACATCAACATCTAACTGGCATAATAAATTCATGGACTACACCATCACCAGCTTGTTTGAAACAATAAAAATCCAGCTTATTTAGTAATGTATATAGCTTGCTGACTGAATGAGAAAATCTAAAGAACACAAGTACAAAATGAGTAGACACTAAAGACCTTATTCTAATTTTCCTCAAGAATGGTAACATTTCTCTCCATAACTCATTAAAGTGTTCATAATCAATAAAATAAAATGACCTCAAACTATTTAATTTACAGGTACTAAATAGACACTTCCTAAAGTTTAATCTTATGGTTTGATACTACTGGATTATTCAGCACATAATCTTGGCCTTTATAAAATAGCCTAGCATATAAATGTATGTCTGTTCACTATATAATTCCTGTGCAACTTTCCTTAATGCCCACCAAAAAAATAAATTTTATAGCTTTTCATTTTACAGATACTTTTTCATCTATATAAGAACTTGGCCCAAGAATAAAATAAAGGACAAAGAAATAAAAAATAAGTTCTTCAAGATACCTTTTTTTAGCATTGCATGTATTCAATTTTTTCTGGTTGCAAATTTGCATTTGTGCTGAGTCCAGTATCTGGCACAAACCTGACCATCAGCATAATGTAAGATTCCAGTCCTCATGCTCACTAAGTAGCCACAACTCCCATCAGAGGTGATTTTCTGCCTCTGTTTGTCAGCATACTCCAGACTACACTCCTGGGCCCACACTCATCTCAGATACCAGGGAACTGAGAGGTTCTCACTAACTTCAATAGTTTAGATAATGAGAAAAAGCCACTATTAATTTCCAGGGAGTGTTTTCCTGTTTTTTCACCCTAAACTCTATTTTGCATTATTTTGCAAGCTCCATATAGTTGCACCCCAATGCAGTAGATTCACAATCTGGTGATTTTTTTTTACCATTATCACTGTTAATGTGCCACTATATTCTGACACTGGAAGACATAGTGTCCCTATGTCAACGAATGAAGGCAAGCTTAGTTATTCTCAGTTTTCTAGTGCTAGTGGCCTGGAATAGCATAGCCTTTTTGCAACAGCCTGTGCAGGTTTCCCTAAAACAAGCACTAAGGGGCACCTTCTCTCTGCAGGAACATTTGGCCTACAGGACTGCCAGGTGAGACCAGCTCCATTGGCCTCTTGTTTTCAGCATTCTTCACCCAAATGTCTGCTCCAAAGTCAATCAGCAGCGTCACCAGCTCCACACTGCAATTCCTGGCAGCTATGTGCAGAGGAGAGTCCAGGCCCTTGCCGCAGTTCACATTTGCTCCTGAACACCAAAGAGATGACAAAGAATAATGACAAAGAATAATGACTACACAGTAGCCTATTTCCATTCACTGACTAGCTGCTTTTTCTCCAAATAACATATAAATGCTGTAGCATCCACCCAGAGGTGGACTTCTTCATGCTCGGGCTTGGTACTACAATTTGCACATGCACAACTCACACTGGTTGAGGAGAAGTGAGGCTGTGACTAAGAAAATTATCCCAGAGGAACAGTGCATGAGGAAGTCCTTCATCCACAGCCTAGCCCACGGATATCTTGAAGCAGGACAAAGATGTAGTTCCACCTATGGCCCACCTCTGCTTCCCATCCCTTAAAATACATGCAGGGTTTCAACATGTTCTGTACTGGAGGCTTAAGCTGGTGGGATTTCTAAATGCCAAAGTATCTGTTGGGGAAGAAATGTGAGGATGGAAATGTTCTAGAAGCCCTTGGTAGAAGAGGACATAAGCACCCCTGATCAGAGTTCCCCCATTTGTTACCTTGGACTAATGGCTCCTAAAACATCCTGAGAAGGGTGAGCTGCACAACTAATTCTAAACTATTTATAATGGTTTTATAGCACACATTCCCATATATAGGAGGCAGCAAAAAAACCAAAAACCTAGCAGAAAAAGGAAAATGTTAGTCAAATATTTAATATTTAAATTAATTTCTATTTGACTTCTTCCAAAAGAGCTCCCTATGCTAAATAATTAACTACCTAAAAGATGATCTGCATGATTTTTGCTTGTTTTTTCTAAAGCAGCTTTGTTGGTCTGTTGTTTTTGTACTAGTTATGTGGCTATTTTGGGTTATATGGCCCCTTTGGTTAGAAGAGTTGTGCTACTGTAGACAACAAGAAATGGTCTTGTGTAATTATTCAAGTGCTTAGACTTATAGCTAGGTTTGTGTGATGCAAAGTATATAGTGCTGAATGTTTTTCTGTGCTGGAAATGTCTCAAACTTTTTATGAACTCGGTGAGAATTAAAACACCTTTGCAAAAACATGATGTAAAAATGAGTCAATTGTCTTGGGTAAAGTGGGAGTAAAAGAAAGAAAAATCAAATTTCTTCCTATCCACTGCAAATAAGTGCAGCATCATATGCACACACCCTGGAAAGGATGGTGTTTGTTCCAGTCAACATCAGCCATGTGAAATTCAAGATCACCCACAATTTTGTTGGGAGCTGTAAAGCTGAGTTCCTGGGTCAAGAAGACCCTGGTCACCCTGCTATCACATTGACCCCAGGGCTGTCATTAAGAGTGAAACATCTCCAGGTCCCAAAGCAGGAGCTCCTTGAAATCTTTGATGCAAAGATAATCCAAAGACAGATGTTGAAGTAAATGAAAGTACAACATTCTTTGTTTTTCTTTTTACCTGACTCGAGCAGCTTCTTGGCACAGTTCACTTTCTGGTTCTCACAAGCTACATAGAGTGGAGTACCCAGATGCTTGATGTTGTGATCTATATTTACCCCATGGGACGTGAGGAGTTCAACACATTGCACATGACCTTAAAAGGGATAAAGGAAGAGTCAACTCACAGAGATCAGGCCTTTTTTTTCCCAGCAAATTCTCTATGGCAGTGGTGTAATTGGCAAAGATTCAATGTTTTGTCAAGAGATGGTAGTGCAATACTTTCATCTACTCCAGTGGATCCAGCTTGGAAAACAGGAGCTGCAAAGCCACATTCAGCAAAACAGGCTAAAGCCCTCATATTTAATCTGATTCATTTCAGAATCTGTGGAAGATGAGACGAACCACTTCATGTTTCTTTCCAATGCTTTTGAAGACAGCCAGAGGTTTCCCTCAGATATCCACACTGCAGGCAGCTGACTTGGACAATGCATCCCCTTCCAGGTGTCACTATGTGACCTCAGAGGATCTGACAGGTAAGCTGATCTGCCCTTGATGATCAATAGGGATGGAAGTCCTGCACCCCTCATGATGACACCAATTAGCAAGGTATTTTAGATAGCCCAAACAAAAAAACATCTTCTTTATCTCTCTCTTCCACTTCAACACGCTGCTAGCAACATGGAAAGGAGGGCTGAAGCCTGTGGGGTTACCTCTTTTAGCAGCTTCATGGATGGGGGATGCCAAGTCACAGAGTGGGTGTAGGCTGGCTCCATGCTCCAACAATAAATTCAAGCAAGCCACACTTCCACTGACACAAGCACTGAACAATGGAGTGTGCCAGTCAACAGTCACCCCATTCACCTGGGGGAAAATAACACAATTAGGAAATATTTTTTTATCTTCTCAGTATTTCAGAATTGATGACAATTATCCAGTGTCTCAGCAGAAAATAGGGTTCTTGATACTTTTTACTTAATCCATGAGAAAACTCCCTGGTGTTTCTGAAGTATATTTTATTGACATGATCATGAAAATACTTTTTTCAAGTTGCCCTCAAGTCTCTCCTCTTGCAAAAAAAAAACCCACAACTTTAATCAGTGCCACTCCAGGATCTTTCAGGAGTTAACAAGTTACCAAGCAAAATGTGTGCCCATTTCTCAAGGACAAATGAAGTTCGATGAGGTGCAGTGCCAGATCCTGCACTTGGCACACAACAACCCCATGCAGCACTACAGGCTGTGGGAGGAGTGGCTCGAGTATTGTCAAAAGGGACTTGGGAGTGCTGGTTGACAGACAGCTCGATCTGACCCAACAGTGTGCACAGGTGGCCAAGAAGGCCAATGGTATCTTGGCCTGTATCATAAGTAGTGTGGCCAGCAGGACTAGGGAACTTTAAAAAGTACATTGAGGCACTGGAGTGTGTCCAGCCAAGGGCAACAAGGCTTGCAAAAGATCTAGAAAACATGTCATATGAGGAACCACTGAGGGAATTGGGTTTGTTTAGCCTTGAGAAGAGGTGGCTCAGGAGTGGCCTCATTGCTCTCTACAACTACCTGAATGGAAGTTGTAGAGAGGTGGGGGAATGATCTCTTCTGCCCTGCCTGCAGGGCGAGGACTAGAGGAAACAGTCATAAACTGAGACCAGGGAGAATCAGATTAGATGTTAGGAATTTTTTTTTCCCTCTTAGGGCGTTCAGGCACTGGAATAGATTGCCCAGGGAGGTGGTGGAGTCACCATCCCTGGAAGTGTTTAAGAGGTGTCTGGATCTGGTGCTGGAGGATATGGTTTAAGGTTTAGGGGGTTACAGGAGAGTGGTAGGTTAATGGTTGGACTCAATGATCTTAGAGGTCTCCTCCAGCCTTCATGATTCCATTTTCTTCCCATTTTATCATCAGTTGATCCCAACAGTCCTATGTCTCTATTTAAGACTCTGCATATTGTTACCACTGAAATTAATGTGCTCAGAAAATAAAATACACCCTTAACTATCGCAGGATTATAAACCCTTTGCAAGGTGAAATTCCCCTTGTTCTTGTAAATAATGAGAACATCATATCTTCATCTAAAGAACATTAATAACTGTTATTTATATCTCTGCTTTTTGGATTACTTTATTAAGAAGTACATTTTATAACATAATTACCTTAAGCAAAGCTAAGCTCAGTGTGTAAATCACAGTGATATGCTGCCATGAAAGAGTACATCACATAGCATTAAAGTGTGGTAATACAACATCCTAGCACTAGAGACAATGGCTTGTCCATCATGTACTCACCTGAGCACCATGTTTTAACAGGAGGCTGGCACAGGCAGCATGCCCCCCCAGGCAGGCTTCATGGAGGGGAGACACCTGGTCTGCTGTAACAAGATTAACATCACTCCCCTGATAAGATAATGGAAAATATCATTAAAACCAATTACCAAAACCCTCATACAAATAATAACAGCAAAAAAAAAAACCCTTTCTGGTTTAAAGGCTTTATGTAACCAGACCTTCCTCACCTACTTGGAGCTACTCATCTCAAAAGGTAAGTAGATTACTCTACTTACCTTAGGGGTTTCACCACAACCTTAGGGCCTGTGGTGCTTTGGCTGGACTGGATACTGGTACAATGTACCAGAAGTCATGCCTTCTATACACTGCTGATCAGCACAGAAAGCTGTAGTGGACTGTCCAATGGGACAGTAGAGACATCCAAGTAGGAACTCAACATGATTCTATTTCTACTACAACATGAATAGCAAAATCTGAAATTTTAAATTAAAAATAAAATCGCTACTAGAGTTCTTTGCAGGGTCATGACTGCCACATTTTTATATCCCTGCTCAAGCCTTCTGACCTCCTTCCTGCCCACTGAGTTTGCGGTTGTTTGACTGGGTTAAATCCTGAAAAGCTCTTTCAGCTTTTTCTGCTCTTTGCAGCAAGGCACTCTCTGAAGGAAAGTCAGCCCCTGCATTATAAAACATTGGTTTGATTCCACAAGATCTCTTGTTTCTATCAATCTTGGTGCTCCAGAAGGTTAAGCTGGAAAAGCCTCCAATATTCCTTCCCTTTCCATCAACTCCACAGGCTAAATCCAAGAATTTCAAAGAAATGAAGCAGCGAGGTTCAGAAATTGCTTCTGCCTAGCCCTGCCCTTCTGTAGCAGGAGCAGAGTCCTGGGATACCCTCAGGCACTTCAGAAACAAATGTGTGGGTGACTGAAATGAAGCCTCAACCACTGAACAAACCCAGCACAGACCACATTAAACCAGTGGAAGGGTACCTGTTCGATGAGTTTCTTCAGAGTAAGCAGACGCCCATGGATAGAGGCATCATGTAAAGGAGACCAGTCTGAAACAAAGTCTGTATAAAAAGAAAGGTTATTGCAGAGACCTTGGGCTAGATGATCTTTAAAGGTACCTTCCAACCCAAACTATATTATGAGTCTATGAATTAGCTTTTAAAGAAATTCTTATTCTTGGTTATTAGCATCCTCTGAGCACTGCCTGCCTCCTTCTGTGTTCCGTGGGCCACAGCCCACATCAGACATGTAGTTTCAGTAAGTTCACAAACATCCTTTGGCTTTAGCAAATGGACAGCCAATTCCAGAAGCTGTGGATCTGGTCTCATTAGGATAGCCAAATTATGCTGCAATTACTAAAGCACAGTACTGTTAATTGACTAAAATAGATTTGCTCTAAATCATATGTGTCAAATTGATACTTATCTGACCATGCTGTTAGTCTTGCTGATCCTGTCTGTGTTACTGGTTGTGTTTCCAGGGTCTGTAAAAAGCTTTTTCTCATTTAGACACTAATGCCATTGCCCAATGTGCATGAATCGCAAGGGAAATATATTTATAGAAATTCTAAAAATCTAGACTGAAGAACAAGTTTTCTGAGCTGCAACTTGATCTTTTTTTGACCACACAAATAGGCAGGGGTTTGTGAAATCTACCAGCTTGTTATATCATCATGTCAGCATTCTGGTTACAAAGAGGGACTTAACCACGTGCAGATTTTATCAAGTCAGTCCTTTCTTGAGAAAAGACAGGTTTCTACTGAAACTCTAAAAAAAGTCAGACCAGTCATCTGTGGACTGGCTATTAGCTTGCAATTCTGCCAAGTTTTAACAATGAATTAAAAGACTGACTATATAAGCAACAAAAATAGATGTCAGTGGAAAATCAAGAGAGGTATGTGCCAACACACCATAATCCAGCTGGGAATTCTGTACTGTGAGAAACATGGAGTTCCATGGTAGCTTCACACCAACCCCAGGTACCTTGGGAAGAGGGGTTTGAAAGGCCTGACCGATGACTAACTGTCATGGCATGTTTCCAGATCTGCTGTCATGAACTGCATGGCCCCAGGCTGATGTCTCTTCTGCCCCAACTCCATCTGCAGCAAACACCTCCACCCTGAAGCAACACCAGGGAGGCAACCTCCCTGGAAGGGAGGGCAAAATTCCCCAGTGCTGCACCCAGGGCATCACCTTCCAGCAAGGGACAAAATTTCTATTTTCTGCCTGCTTCTGGCTGGATCTCATTTCACACCTGGAAGAGGAGGGAGGCTGCACTGGATGTTGTGGTCTCACTGCCCTCTTCCACACAGCACAAGAGGCACACTGTCAGTAATATAAACTATCAGTATCTATATTTGATTAAGGCCTAAGAAAATACCAGTTCCAGCTGGCCATGTTCTTTCAAAATCCTGAAGTAGTGACTTTTAGGAAAGTGCTCAAAACACTTTGCCCACCAGAGCTGCCCCTGAAGCAGCAAGGTTGGTGTATGTGGGTGACAGAGCTGTGTTCACTGTATGTACCACCACTGGAACAAGGATTTCTGATTGACAAGGATATGTACAATTGCTCTTTCACAGAGAAACAAGACTGTCCTAATTTGAAATTTACCCACACCTTAGTCCACAGGCAAACTGAATCAGACCCCGATGGTTCAGCATCTAGACATCCAAATCCCACTGTCTTTCAGTGGTATTGGGTCACCTAGCTCTCCTTTCACCACAGAAAATCCCAGCTGGCCCAGAGGTTACATTAAACCTCTGGTCATATTTGATTGCATTGCCATCACTTGGGCACATGACACTGGCAGGATGGTGTATACAGGGGGAGTCTTATATCCATAACCACACAAACATGCAAATCCCAACTGCTCCCTGTGGACAACACGACTTTCACAGGAACTTTCTAGAGCACTGGCTTTTGTGGCGATGGCTGAAACAACTTTTTCCAGCCTCTAACCATGTGGAGGGAGTTGCACCTTCTGTGCTTGTCCCCAGGATGGTTTCCATCCATGGTTGTCACTCGTGGTTCAACTTGAAATGCACTTTGTAGTCCTTTTGGTGAAGGTATGCTCTTGCATACATTGTTGCAGATAAGAATGCCTAAGGCATTATATAGCACAGTATTACAAATGGTATTTTCCATATACAAAGGGTGTCCCCTAAAGTTTATAATATATGTACTGTGAGCCAAATACATTCCTCCTGGAAGTCACCAGCAGAGCTTATTGACTCTGCGAGGGAGCAGGGGGACACAAGAGGAATGGACCAAACTCTGATTTTCAAAGGACCAAATGATATGTGAGCAGCAGTGCAGCATGTGGGCTCCTCTCCCTCCATCCTCCATTTTGCTGGAGCTCATCTCCAGCATGGACCTGGTTCGATTCATACTGTTAATAACTTTGTTGTCCCGTCCCTCTCACCCCAGCCTCAGGATGTTCATATGTGACACATACGAAGGGCAGACTACACAATTGATCAACTTTACATTGTGGTTTTATGGTATTAATTTTAAATTTGCCATGAATGGAAGCATCTTCAAGAGCCCAGGAGAGGAGTGAGAAGAGTGTAAAGTCACGTTTTTTTATTTTATCTCATTCCCTCTGCACTCACCATTAGATAAAAGAGTAACTTCATAGAAAACAGAGCTACATGGAACAGAGCCAGCTAAACTATTTTGTGAAGTTAAATTACTTGTGTTTTTTCCGACCATGTCGTATTTGTAGTGGCTCTGGGCCAGACACAAAATAATTATTAGAGTGAAGCTATTTGTCCAAATAACTGTTTGCTGTTATATGACCACAACAGCATTGGTCACAACTGACCACAGTGCCATTGCAGAACCCACTAGAGTTGGTGGCTCAGCCTGGACAACAGCACTTAGGTCTGCTGATCTGAAAGAAAAGGGGAAGGGATAAATGAAAAAGGAAAAAGAAGAAGAAAGGGGAAAAACAAAAGGAAAGAAATAAAGAGAAAATAATCAGAAGAAAGTAGAAAAGAAAGGAGGAAAGTAAGGAGGAAGGAAATTAAAAGAAAGAAAAAGAAAAGAGGAACTGAGCTAGTGCTGAGCTTCCAGCTGGCACTAATTTAAGTCAAACATGCCACATTGCAACTTATTTTTCAGTGTGCTGTGGTTCAAGTGCTGCATTTATGTCTGCTTGTACAAACTGCAGTTTAGAATCAAACACTCTTTTCTATGATACACCAGGAAACCAAAATTTCAGTATCAAATAGAAATGGCTTTTTTTAATCCTTTCTGAAGTGCAAAGGCACGGGGGAATTTTGTGGGACTGCAGACTGTAGACCTGTCCTGGAAGTAGGACACAGGGAGCAGCACAGCACTGTAGCCTGACCCTGTCCTGCGCTGCCTCCGGCAGAGTTAAAGGCTTGTGGTGAGGTAGAAATGTTACTTACCCCTCATCAGTGGGTTTGATAGAGACATTGCAGATGCCTGGCCTCCAACTCCTTGCAATTTGCTGGCATTTTGATTTGTTCTCTCATCATCCATCTCAGCTCTGTCTCTCCAATTTCTGTTTTCTTACTTTGCAGTTGGTCTCCAGAGTTCAAATTCCATCGTCCTCGTCAAGCCCTCAGTGGTCAGAGTGATCTATGAAGCAGACTCTGCACGCATGAGTCAAACAGACTTTGCAGCAGACTGGAACACGAAGCCGGCAGCACTTTGTGCAGAAACTCGAGTACCTGGGCTGGGATTTAATGAAACAGCTCCCTGGCTGCCCTGGTGTGCAGCCAGCGATCCGGCGAAGCAAGAGATGTGCCTGATGTCACATCCTCTCCAATGCGACGCCCAATCGGGGCGCCTGCCGTCTGTTTTTATCAGGAAGGAAATTCTTAGTTTGCCAAAAAAACAAGACAGAAAGAGCCAGTTCAACTAGTTGAGCAAACTCTGCCTGCAGGGGATTTGCAAAGAAAACCCACAGAGACACAAGCGTGCACAGATCTGCACTGCTCCCCAGCAAGTTGTTCGCAGGCAACTTTGCTGTGCACCTCCCTGGACGCTGTATGCTGTGCAAAGCCACCCTCTTATCTGCCAAGCCCTGCTGGGATGAAAGACAGGCAGACCTGAATGCCTGCTGCACAGCAGTGATAGCTGTGTACCCTGTGGATATTGAAACCACATGTCTAGAGAGCTGTGCTTCCCACTGAGGACCCTGTGCTCTCTGTGTAAAGTGGAAACCACAGCCCTGTGTGCTCTCATGTCCTTTCACCCTGTTCAATTGATTTCACTGAGTCACAGTTGCACCAGGAGTTTTGTATCTAAGTGGTGCCTTTTTATTTTTAAGCAATTTCTCAGTCTAAACAAACCATCACAAACCTAGCAGAAAAAGAAATGGCAATATTTTTTCAGGAGGACCTCTGCCTCATTTCTCTAGGTCTGTTTGCAAAAGTTCTGTGTTCAGGGATCATCTCTATTTGCACTGTTTTCTCTCCCAAATTAGTATAATTTACAAGCACAAAATCCTTTTTCTGTCACTGAATATTTTCCCATTTGTGTACAAGGGCAAGTAGGCAGAACGTCCATGCAAAAGCATAAACCATGTAAATAAAAATACTTTTTTTTTTCTGTTTGTCTACTGGAGCAAAATTTGTGTATTTGGGGATTCAAAGTTGCTAATGCTGATCTGATTCTGATGAGCCTAAGCAACTTGATTTCATTTTTATCCCTATCTTTAACATATGCAAGGGATGTGGAATCATATTTAGAGTTTCTTTGTCCATATCTTTAAAAATAATCAGTTATGTTAAAAGATAGAAACAGGAGCTGAACATCATTCACAAACCCTGACAGTGGGAAATCTGTGTAAGCAACTTGGGCATAGATTGGTGCACAACTGCTGATGAGCTACAGGTGAGGACAGGACCAGCCCTTTCCACGGCTCTCCTCTTGGCTCCTTGGTTTGGCCCTGAATGCTGGATGTAAACTGGCACTTTGGTCTGACTGTAAATTGCATTTGTGTCTTAGCCATTAAAATTTCCACATTAAAACTGGTGTGGGGAAAATGTGTAAAAGGAGAAAGTGGCAATGATGGTTTTGATGATTAACATGCAAAAGGAATGGAAAAACAATTTTCCCCCTTCAGTGTTGCTTGAGTTTAGTGGCTAGGTTGCCACTCTGAGCAGTCTGATCTAGTGAGTGGTGTCCCTGCCCATAGCAGGGGGGGGTATGGAAGGTGTCCCTGCCCATAGCAGGGGGGGGTGTGGAAGTAGATGATCTTTGTAGTCCCTTCCAATCAAAGCCATTCTATGGTTCTATGGCAATCCTGCTCCTCTGAGTTATACTGGAGATGCCCTTACCTGATATGAAGCCAGATTGCAACAGAGAGTATCCTGAAAACACATAGGTCAAGAGTTGGATGGGTATAAACTGTTTTGTGAGCTCTTCCTTCAGCTAGTAATTCAGATATACCTACCGAGGCATTGTGCTGACTCTGTCCTGGTGTGGCAAATAGTATTATTTAACATCATAATATTTTACCATCCAGAGCTGTCATTTTGATATGAATGTCATCATAGAGTTAAATTACATCCTGAAAACACATAGGTCAAGAGTTGGATGGGTATAAACTGTTTTGTGAGCTCTTCCTTCAGCTAGTAATTCAGATATACCTACCGAGGCATTGTGCTGACTCTGTCCTGGTGTGGCAAATAGTATTATTTAACATCATAATATTTTACCATCCAGAGCTGTCATTTTGATATGAATGTCATCATAGAGTTAAATTACCCAAATACCATCCAGAGCTGTCATTTTGATATGAACGGCATCATAGAGTTAAATTAAACTCCCCAAATAAAACATCCCAAAGTCAGGGGATTCCTATAGGGACTATACATCCTTGCTGAGATCTGGAATATGTGAGAAGGCTTTGATTCATTTAACCTCCTTTGTTGCTGGTTTGGTTTTTTTTTTGGAAGCAAGCAGAAAATTCTCCAGTAACAAGGGAACATGTTTTAACATCAACCTGGATCTCAAGATAAACAGCACACAACTTCAAATACAGATCAGAAACAGCTTACACAACACAGAGAGACACACCAGAGCTTTTAGTCATTACAATACTATTTTCCATTTAAATAGCAACTACATCCCCAAGTTCTGTACAAACAGACCTAGCTACAGAAATCACTTCACCATTATTCAAATGGAACCATCCTCAGTGGATAAAAGTGCACAGTAAAGTGGAACATATAACACTTAATATCACTTTTTCTATTTGCAGCATATCTTATAAATGGAATCACTTTTTTTCTCCTTCAAAAATGTAGTGTTTTTGTAGTAATTCAATTAAATGTTCTACTAGCTTGATTTTTTTCTCCCACTTGGTTATCAGTTTTAAAAATTTGCACATCAGTTTTATAGCAATTTTTCTTACTATTAGCACAAATACTGCTACAAAAGTAAAAATGCACTGCTGGTAAATCTGTCTGGGCATGCAAATTCAGCGTCAGTTTCTGAGGATGCTAACCACAGAATTATAGAAAATGTTTGGAAAATTGAACATAAAACATAGTATTTGTTCAATTTAACTTCAGAATCAGAGCCAGAAACCATAGCTTTTCCTAACAGCTAATGAGGAAATAAAGATATATTCAGTCCATGATTCATCTCATCTGTTTTAAATGTCTGCTCTGAGAGAACATGAATTGGGCCTTAAGAGTCAGCCTTTGCAGACTCTGAAACAGAGCCCTAAATGATGAGCAGAGATGTAAGTCTGTATGTATAATTGGCTGAAACCTACCTTAAACATATGACTAAATTCTCCTCCAAATATCCCAGCTCTGACCACCCCTCAGTGCTTTCATGCTCTTTGTACTGCACAGCTTGGGGTTCCCCAGCTCAGGGTGAAACACCTTCAGTCCAGACAAAGGCCAGTATTGCCCAATGCCTGAACCACAAAACCTTGACTTCAGAGTACCTACACCTCAGTGGGGAGGATTCGGACAGGTAGTTTAGGCAGATTTAGCTACTCTGGTCTAAGCTGTCACTCCCTGCCCCATTCCTCACTTTCAGCAGAGATTACACATACCCTTAGAAGGGACAGCAGCACTGGCCACAAAGTGATGCTGCAACTGCCTTAGTACATAGCTGAACCACAAAACCTTGACTTCAGAGTACCTACACCTCAGTGGGGAGGATTCGGACAGGTAGTTTAGGCAGATTTAGCTACTCTGGTCTAAGCTGTCACTCCCTGCCCCATTCCTCACTTTCAGCAGAGATTACACATACCCTTAGAAGGGACAGCAGCACTGGCCACAAAGTGATGCTGCAACTGCCTTAGTACATAGTCCATTCATAGAATCATAGAATCATAGAATCATAGAATCAGTCGGAAAAGACCATAGAATCATAGAATCATAGAATCAGTAAGGTCGGAAAAGACCCCAAAGATCATCAAGTCCAACCCTACTGTGTTTACTAGACCATGGCACTAAGTGCCACATCCAGTCTCATCTTGAAAACCTCCAGGGATGGTGAATCCACCACCTCCCTGGGCAGCACATTCCAATGCCTCATCACTCTCTCTGTAAAAATCTCTTCCTAATATCCAACCTAAACCTTCCCTGGCAGAGCTTAAATCCATGCCCTCTTGTCCCATTGTGTCCACTCAAAAACCTGTACAAGCAGTTTTCTTCTCCATGCCACATTCTCCTCTAAGGCAGTAATTTCCAGCCAACGAGCAAGGCAAATATCTGGGACAGCCATGTTTTAAATCACAACAGTTAAATCTGCCAGAGCTTGCCCACAGGAGCACTAAATCACTGGTGTCATTTCCGGAGGTACCTGGGTTTTCTTTGGAAAGCTGCTGTGAAATGTTTGAGCTGACACAGAGTGAAGAAGTTCTCCCTTGGAGAAATTAATATATTGCCCATTTTTTGTATCCTTAATTTCCTTTTCTCAAAACAAATCTCTCCTCCAGAGATTTTACTTCTCCTACAGTTTTTCTGACAAGAAAAGTTTTCATTTTCCCTTCCTCTCACCCTCACAGAAACTTTCCTTGGTACACATCCCATCAGCCTGGCTGAGGACCAGACAGACCTCTGCAAGTTACTGTTCCCTTATGCAGGATGGCTGTTTTGCTTAACAAGAGTCTCTAAATCAAAGCAAACAAACCCTGAAGAATGTAGCAAACACATCTTGGTGTCAGTAGCACCTGGATTCATGTTTTAACTCATTCTAGATGTGCAGGAGCACCAAGTTTTCCCAGGGTGTAATACAAATTTAGCATGAGAGCTTTGATACAAGTTTATTGTATTTAGTTTGTGGCAAAGAAGGGATTAGGGGAGTTCTCCCATAGAGAAAAGTGGCAACACTCCATTTTTCACCATCTGGTGCCAGTTGTCTCTCAGTGAACATCTGCCTAAGTGTCTTCATATGTTACAAAATAAATCTTGGTGTTCCTTTCTGAACTGGATTTAAAACGTACACTAGAACTCCGAAAAAATTAAAGCAAACCCTGAATGTTGGTGGATTTATTTTTTAAAATTGTTGTGATTTCAAGTGTTTCTTGGGATTTTTTTTGCCCTTATCTGGTTCTGTTCCCTCCAGCATCCCACAGGCATAGCAGATACTCTGATTTTCTTTTGTTAAATACTAGCAAATTACTAGGTGGGTGAAATTACTAGGCTTTCTTGAACAATATACCAGTCTCCTTGCCCTGCTCCTGGAAGATGGCACGTGATGCAGTGCAGAAGAGTGCTTGTGGAAGTTAAGCCCACAGGATCTGAACATTATCTTCAGTCCTATGAAATCCATTCATCTGGTGTTGGACAGATTAGCTCCTCAGATCAGGAGCTATCCATATTTTTTGTCTTGAAAATGCAAAGTTGGGACTGTAATAAGCAGTCATCTACAGCACTAGTGTGCCTTGGTAGAAGTTTCCTTTTCTGTCCCCAAGCACAGCTTGGCTTTTGTTTTGCATGAGGCTGGAAATCCTCTGAAACAGCTAACGGATGCTGATTCACAATGCTGATACTGTAAAAATAAGAGTTTCCTTTCCTAAAGGATTATGAACTGACCATAGTGGCAAGTATACGAGCTTGTCTTAGTAGCACCTATCCAGCTTAGCCACTTATCTGAATATCTGATGTCACTGAAGAAGGGAAACCACCTCTGGAAATGGATGTACAGAGTGCAGGGCTTACCTGAAGCATAAAGATCAAAACGTGTGGCAGGAGTGCCTGACCCTCTCCTTCCCCTACCTGTGGGGACACCCCTGGTGCATGGCAGGCTCCAGGTGACCTCTCCAATTTCACCTAACCTTGTGTGTGGGCAACTCCACATCAGGTCCCAGGATCACCCTCAGTGTCCCAAAACAGGAATGACAGAGCCTTCCTAGGATCCTGACAATCCTTTGGCTGGTGGTGGGGAGGGAAAGATCTGCAGCCAGCTCTTACCCTGGCAGGGCTGCAGAGAGGCATTGAGGGCCAGACCCATACACCCCTGAATCCTCACAGCCCACACAGCACCTCAGACTGCTTGGAGGGGCCAGTTTTCCACATACCTGCCCTCTTCAGAGCAGACATGGAAGCTGCCTGCACCTGCAGACCACGAAACAAGAGTTCTTCAACTCATCGTCCACCTTGGAAAGATGGAAGCTGCCTGCACCTGCAGACCATGAAACAAGAGTTCTTCAACTCATCCTCCATCTTGAAAGGGTGGATATTATTTTCTCATCACCTCTTCTCATGACAGCATCAGGACAGGCATCTGAAGATCTGGAGCAAGCCACTCAGCTTACCATTTCTTCTGACGACAAAGTTTGCTAGAGATTTGTACCAGCAAAGAGAATTATCTGTTAAAATGGCCCAAAGATGAGCCTTTTTAGTCTCTATTCTTGAGACACATCCATAAAAAAAATAGAGAGAAAGGAAAAGAAACAGAATCCAAACCAAGGAATTTAATTGTCAATGGTAAAATCACATTTCTTCCCAAGCTGCTGCAAGCATGAAAAGCCCAGGTATTTCTCATCCATTTACAATGGGTGAGTAGCAGACAGGGAAATATTCTGCACACCGTAAGTCGTTTCAGCTCAAAGGCTTTAATAAATGTCAAACAAGGTGCCATCCCACTGGACACCCAGCAGAGCAGCTGTGGTGCACTGCAATTGTGGCTGCCCACAGTGTGGGGGAAGGAAGCACTTCAGGGGAAGAACTGGAAAGCACTTTGAGAAAAAAAAGCAGTGTCAGCTCAGAGGGAAATTTCTTGCCCTCTCTACATCAACAGCCTGTGGGAACCTGCTTGTGGAAACAAGCTGGCATTACTTTTACATGTTGGCATTGTTTCAGTAGAAAATTTTCATTGAAGTCTTGGAAATTCCCAACCCCAAAAAAATTTCCTCCTCAGTCACTGAAATTATTCAGGATGCCATGTTTCATATATATATGCCTTACAGTAAATCTGTAGTGACCCTTGAAGCATAAGAAGCAAAGAAAAATTATCATAGTCATTAGGTAGGAGCCATTCTGGTATGTTTGGAGGTGGTCTTCAACAGGTACTCAGAAATGAAAGGCACAAAGTTCCTGGGACAAAGTCAAAGTATTTTTATACATGTTAGGCTATAGACAGCAGGAACTCACCTTCTGAAATGGTTAAGAGCAAACATCTCTCTGCAGGATAATGAGATACAAATAGTAGGCACAGGATGAGCCTCTGGGCCAATGTCCTTGAAAATATGTGACAGTGACAGAATGAAAATGGAACATACTATTAATATTCTTCATTTCATACTTCTTTCCCTGTTGCCATAACTAGTCAGTATTTATTTTTTTTTGGTTAATGCATAAAATGTGGAAAAAAATATGCCTTGTTTCCACCATTAGTAAACTTTATCACCCCCAAGAGATTTGCTACCTATAACCATTTGCTCATTGTGACCAGAGTAAAATAGTCAGCAACAAATGCAAGAAAAGTGCAGAGAATGATAATTGTTAATACACTAGCTCTAAACTTTCTTCAGGATTCAGGAAGTTCATGCATATTCCTTCTCCAAATACAAACCATAAAGTATGTTACTCACCACCCTAGAAACAAATCCAAAAGAAACAAAACAAACCACCAACACCAACAAAAAACCAAACACACATACATGAAAAAGAAGTTGAAATAATGTTTGTGAAGTTGGTGGAGAACAACATGGACAGTATACAATGAGTAAGCCACAAGGCCTGTGGAGTCTTTAATTATGCTAGGGGAAAGAATAGCACATTTCACTCACAAACATTCCTAGGACAAAAAATAAAAGTTAGAACAAACTTTCTCTGGAAATCTCTACATCTCCCTCCTTTCCCATCCTGTCTAATTTCTACACTGTTAGGGCATGCTAACCTCTATAGCCAGCAGGTAGACCTGGCAGAGAATGAATCATTCGCCACAAAAATATGTTGCTGGCAAGTCCCTGGTAACACACAGCTAAAAATATGGCAGGATGCTGCAAAAGTCATAGAATGGTTTGGGTTGGAAGAGACCTTAAAGATCATCTAGTTGCAAACCCCCTGCCACAGGCAGGGACACCTTCCACTAGACCAGGTTTCTCAATGCCCCCTCCAACCAGTCCTTGAACACTTCCAGGGATGGGACACACACAACTTCCCTGAGCAACCTGTACCAGTGCCTCATCACTCTCACAGGGGAGAATTTCTTCCCAATAACCCATCTAACCCTGCACTCTGTATTTGTGGGAAGTACACACACATAGCTGGAACATAATTTTATTTCTCAAACTTCAGTTTTGGACTTGAATGAAAGTGAGCCAAGTTAGTGACTGTGATTCTGCTAACCCAAACTCATAGAAGGTAATACCCCAGAGTAAATACAACAACAACAAAAATCTTTCATACAAGTGAAACTTTACCCATTGCCAGAAGGTATATATATTAGTTGCAATGGTTTGCTTTGGCTGGCTTGTTAAACAAAATGCTTGAAAGGCATACCCTGCTGACTTGCCTCTCTCCTCTTCCAGATGTAATTCTCAACTGAATATGCAAATTATGCTTTCTTCTGCAGTTCCTAGTACCCTTTATTGAAGATTTTTCAATTCCAAACCTGATACAGTTTTCCATTTGCTTCAATGTGCATCATGAGTTTCTACAAATGGTATAAAATTTAATGATAGAAGAATTTTCAAGAAATAAAAATCAAATTAGGTAGAAGGTGTGTGTGAAATAATCTGTATTTGACAATAATATATTATACATCTCATGAAGAACATAAAAAAATCACAGTGAGGAGCAATTGGCATGTAGAAAATGTAAATTTCTGAAAAAAAATAGACAAAGGCATCATGAACTGTTACCCCAACATATAGGTCAGCCAGATTTTTCAACTAAGTCAGTGGATGTGTTTCATTTTCGTTATTGTCAGACTTGCCCTAATGCCCTGCTAGGACACACCAGCAATGCTTTCAATCCAATAAGGACTGGAGGGGTGTTAAATGCAAATAGCAGAGATGTGCTGCAGGAGACAGGTCAGGTTTGGGACCCAAAGGTGTTGGGTAGCCCCAGTGCCTCCTGCCCTGCAGAGCAGACAGCTAGTGGAAGGCAGAAAGCATCATGGAGGGGATGCTGATCCCTTTCACAGGGGTTTGTACAGGGGCAGCAGAACACTTATTTCTAACATGTGTGGCAAGAAGAAATATACTACTACTAGGTGGGTGTTGACTAAGCTCAAGTTCCCCACAGGGGCAGCAGAACACTTATTTCTAATGTGTGGCAAGAAGAAATATAATACTACTAGGTGGATGTTGGCTAAGCTCAAGTTCCCTGGAGGAAGATAGGGTTGAAAGAAGACAAGCCTCCTGTCCCACTGCCTGAAGTGGCAAAGGCATGTCCTGTCACGAGAAGGAGCACACAGGTGGATAGACAGACAGCACCTGCCTGGGAATGTGGGATGTTGGCTCCTCAGGGCAGATGTGGAGAATCTCATCTCCTATAGCATGACGAGTTTCATCAGCCTAGCATTTCCCATCCTTTTTAATTTCATCCTGTGAAGATTCAGCTGGACAGACAGAAATTCAGGGACTGGCATAGCTGTTATGAAAAGTTGAGTCCTAGAGAGGATGGAGGATCGTAAAATGCCAATAGCAGAGTTGAGCTGTAGGACACAGAGGTCACCTTGAATCCAACAGGCTGGGCAGGAGATCAAAACAGAGACCTTTGAGGAGCCAAATTAGAATGTAACTCTGGAAAAAAATTGCACTCAATCTACAATGAAACCTGTGGAGTCAGGTTTTGGGCCAGAGGCTGACAGCAACAAGGGGGAAGCATACAATGAAACCTGTGGAGTCAGGTTTTGAGCCAGAGGCTGATAGCAACAAGGGGGAAGCAAGAAGAGTATTGCCACAACTGTCTGTACAAATTACTGCGAACTATGAACAGCAGCATATCTCCTGCTGTAATCAGACACAGAGCAAACTGGTTATGTGCAGCCAGCGAGTAGAGGTGCCATGCCTGGAGACAGCCCAGACAGCACTCAGCACTGCAAAATGACTTGTTCCAGTGCTGCATGAACACAGTAGCCAGTACAGTTCTACTCCCACAGGAATGCACCAGCAGAGGAGCTTGTGAGCAGAACATGTGCTACAGAGGTGTGCCCTTCTCCAAAGCTAGGTTTAGAGGTGCAGGACCCTTACACAGCAGTGTGGTGATCCAGGGAAATAGCACATCCAACAAGGAAACTGGCTGGTTTCACTAAGAGGCCTCTGCTGAAGACTTAGATTATTCAATGAGGAAACTAAACCCCATTTTCTTAGTGGCAGAGAAGAAATATGTGAATCCAGGAGAAAGCTGATCAGAAGAGGCATGCTTATCAACAAAAGCTTAGTGGTGTGAGAAAACATAGTGGAAACTTTAAAAAAAAAAAAAGAATTGCAAAGATCTTTGGAGACATAAGGATACATCTAGTGGTAGAAAGAATGCTGACATGAAGACTGCTTATTTTAAAGATAAAGTCAGGGCTGATACAAAGCCCATTTAATTTTGCTTTGGATTGAGAGCAATGCTAGACATACATTGAATAATTAATGATGGTTTGAAGTGAACAGCTGAGATCTGTGAGGCCCTCATCACTGGCATTTCTGAGTCCACACTGGATCTCTCATAAAAGATGGTTAAGAAAACTTAAAAATTGAGAACAATATATGAAGTTTTACTATTGCACATCAGTAACCTATTTAAGCCACTCCTGCAAAATACACTCAGAAGCAGGGACTTCATGGCTAGGGAGCATACATAGCCTGAACTTGTGCTTTACACTGTAAGTCAGTGTCTGTATTCAGAATCAGTGAGTGTTTGTGTGCAATAACTTCTCCTGTTGTTGAGTGGAAAAGTTTCCAGGGAGTGAGCATATTGTGTGGTCACTCTTGTTGAAATATGCAGCACTTGCCACTGCAGCAGACAGCTGGGGGTAAAGCCATAGGGATGTCATATAGCAATGAACATTGCAGCACATAATATCTGTGTCCCCAGAAAAACTGTCTTTTACTCAAATATCTGCTTTCAGTCAACAATCAAACAGAGAAGAAACCACTGGTTTTGAAGGAAAGAGACCTTGTGAGATTAGTTAGCCCTTCTTCTGCCTGGGGAAAAGCAGCTGTATCCATGCTTGACAGATGTTTTTCAAATTCAGTCTGAAAAATTACCAACAAGATTCAGTCATCTCATAGAAAACTGTCCCAGTCCTTCCCTAACCTCAGGTGAGATGGCATGTTTGCAAAAACACCTAAATACCTCCTCCAGCTATTTCCTCTGTAGTATTTCCATGCATTGTTACAACACAAAGCACAGTCAATGAGAATTAAATGGGTAACTTAAGCTTTTGAGGTAAGAGCAAGAAAGTCTAGGTAAAGTTTCTAATGAAATTTCTTAACATCAGGACTTCTGAGCTTCTCTTCTGATTTATTAAGGCTTTGTTCCCTCCAGACACTCTGACATACAGAATTTCAGGAAGAATGATGTCTCCAGAAAGAAGGAAAGTTGAGGTAATTTTCTGATGGGAAGCTAATATCAGGAATAAATATAGGGCAGTTTCTGCTGCTTCTTAGCACAAACCTTTCTGAGAGGCTGCATAGACTTTGCATTTCCTTCATGGAGATACATTTTTTCAATTTAAAATCCTATGCAAGTGAAATACTGTTTTCATTGATGATTGCAGCAGGAAATCAATTCAGCATTACACAGTCTGAAATAGATCCCATAAATTGCCTTAGTTCCTTGATTGCAATGCAAGTCTGACAACCCACACAGCTGAGGCTTTGTCTCTCCATTTAGATTGCAGGTGGTACTCTGACTGCCACCTAATAGATAGAGCAGGTGAGTTTGCAGTAAAGATAGAACTGAGAGAGATCTGCTGACATCAGATTAATATAGACATTTCTTTCTTGATAGTATTTGATTTTCAAAGGCTCTTGAGAATTTAGTGTTCAAATCTCTGAGATTCATGATGTACTGTACTATACAAGGTCATTGATGTCACTGATGACTTTATGGGCAATAGCTCTTGCCATCAGATAGCATGCAATATGTGCAAACACAGGCTGAAAACTGCATTCATTTTTGACTGTAACATTGAAGGTCCAGTCTCACGAACTGCTGAGAGCTCAATTTATCTTACTTGTGCTGAATTAATCATAAGGAAGTACGGGAAACATAAGACCTAAATCTCAGAGCAAAAAACTGTCACAGTGACATTAAGGGATTAGCATTGAACCACAGAAGCTGCTACTGCTGGAGCAGGGACAGAGTGCCAGAGGCTGCTGGAAACCAGTCCCATATTCAGGCTCCAGGAGGCCAATTCCCTCTGACTTAAGATGTATGGGCAGTGAAAATTGGTACCAACATGCCTAACTCATAATGAAACCACTACATCTCACAGCCTGAAAATGTGTCATCAGCCTCTTGAACCTGTGAAGTTGAGCAAGGTGGAAACAGACTCTCCTTTTAACTCTGCTTCCCATTTTACTGCAACTAGTGAAACACCATTGCCTGTTTCATGGCAGAAGTTTACCAAAACCTGACTCTGAAGTAATGTTTCTTCCCTTAGCAAAACCTCCACAGGAAGAAGAAACAAACCTTTACACAGTCACACAGGCACTGCATCAGTCACTGGATCCCACATTTCTCAGCTCAAAGAGATGCATGTTTTCAGATCTGCTATGTCCAAGCTACTAACCCTGGTGGTATTTAAACTTATTTAAATTAAGCACCACAATGGACAAAGTTATAACACTCTAAAAATCCTTTCAGCTAGGGAGGTAATGAAAGCCTCCAGAACAGAGGGTAAGAGAGTAGACAAGCCTGCAAAAATCTCCTGGTGAGGAGATTCTGTGAAAATCCACCAAGGAGAACATTTGGGTGATGCACAGTCATCTTTAATGGCCCTGCTTCTCTCCTGCTCTACAGTCTAAGGACTTATCTTGAGAAATGTCAAAGCATGCAAAGCCCAAATGAGCAGCTCTCCTTCCTTTGTTTTTCTTTAAAGCTTTCACAGGACAGACATTGAAATCTCACCTACTATGCCTATGAAAACATTTGCAGTTCTGTCCTGGAATTAAGCTAGAAAAAATTGTTCATGTAATGAATTCAGCCAGGTCTCAGGTGATATAGCTTTGAAGGTATTTTTTTTAGAAGAGATTAAGGGTTTTTTTGTGCCTTTACTCCAACCCTTTCTCCTGCTTTGGTAACACCACTTACATTTCCAAGGACAAGATGTGTTAATGTTGGGGGCACCTGAGCTTAGGGCTCAGGGCTGTACAGTGGCTGGGCAGCCAGAGCCTGCTGGAAGTTGCTAGGACTCCACTAGACTACAGGAAGTAGATGAAAGGATGCGAAATCAAAGCTGATAAAAGATGTGCAATTATTCATATATGGGTGAAGTTTGGCACTGAAAGCTTTCATTCTCACACCAGTGTAAGAATAACAGCCACTGCCTTGATTTTGACACTGAGATTGGATAGACAAGGGGAAGAAGCTGCACAGATACTAGACAAATAAATATAGCCTTAAATGCAAGGGAAATCTGTGTGGGTTGTGAGTGGGTGGATTTGTGCATGTGCATCTACAAACATGTCAAGTATCAAACACATGTCAAGAGGTGTTCATGTACTACAACTCTCAGGTGGTGTAAGTTGATGTGGCAATAGACCGTGAGGGAACTGTCCATACTATCATTCACTGTCTGTGAAAAGGTGTTTTCAATTTGCACTGTCATGCAGCAGCTAATGTTTGGCATTCACAGTCGACAGTAAATGTTGCCTTTGAATTTTTTTTGCTTTGTTACAATAATATTGGAGTAAACACCATTTGTTCCTCTTTCTTTTCCAGTATAAAGACAGTCACAGACTTATCGATAAAGGAGAAAGTTCTCAAGAGGCTCAGGCAGGTGCAGCTTGTGGACTGCATATAAGCACGACCGACCTAGATGCTTTCTGATACACAACCGGCACAGCTGGGCAAGGCTGGCAGGACCTAGGGGAAAAAAAGCAAAAGGCAAGAATAAAGACTTCCAACTC
>NW_008650927.1:288-1029 GCF_000695815.1 Acanthisitta chloris | reverse complement strand
CCGCCGCCGCCGCCGCCCCGTCGGGCCCCGATTCCCCTGTCGCCGAATCGGATCCCCCAGAGAGTATCATCCGGTGCTCCCGGGACGGTTCCTCGGTTGAATGTCAGAATAATGGGAAGTGCCGGTGACAAGACGACGTCGATAAAGCGGCGTGTCAGCCTAATTAGAGTAATTATAAAGGTGATAATGAATGATTTACAGTTCTTCGAGTTTTATTTTAGTATGAATTACCGTTTCCAGGGTCCTATGAAGCGCAGCCCGACTTCTCCTATCTCGGCCTCCAGTAGTCCCGAGACTCGACCAGCACTGAAAACTACACCTGTGGCCCCAAACCTCGGCGACACAGGGGGACGGGGCACAGCAGTGGGAGCGCAGGGAAAGATTAGTGCAAGATGAGATCAAAAGGGATTTTTCGGGTGCTGGTGCTCAGCTACGGCACGAGGTGCTGCCTTAGGTGTAGGGCCGCTGGCACTTCCACCCCGCACACAACGGCTGTGATAGGAACTCGCTGCCAGCCTGAAACTCCCAGTGATAGGAACACGCTGCCAGCCTGAAGCGGGAGCGCGGAACGAGGACACGAGGGTCCTTTCTAACTCCCTCACAGTGCTGCCTGTCCCGTACCAGGAGTGCCCCGTCCGGCCCTGCACAGTGCTGTGCGGGTGTAGTGGCAGGGAGGGTGCGCCCCCATCCCGTTTCCCACGGCGTTTTGCTGCCTGGGAAGCCGTCCTACCCAGAGCTACG
>NW_008650927.1:0-204 GCF_000695815.1 Acanthisitta chloris | reverse complement strand
GGGACAGTGGTATGGATGCGAACTCCGCCCCGACATGAGAGATGCCGATGTGGGGAGTGCCGCGGCCTTCGACTTCTTCGACTCCGCTTCCGACGGCTTGGTGCCGGCCTCGTGGGGCAAGAAACTTCTGTGTCCTCGTTGGCAAAAATCGCGTTGCCTTCCCTGGGATTCACTGGTCACGAGTGGCACCCCCAAAGCTCACAA